>NC_092142.1:78762328-79062328 GCF_043159975.1 Macaca nemestrina | reverse complement strand
TCACATTCTTTTACCCATTACTTTCTTTTAGAAAATTAAATTAGGGGATCCATATAATTATTTAGTGTCTGCTTACTTATTGGTAAACTTTGTTATTATTATACAGTCCCTCGCTCAGAGTGTTGATGCTTCATAGCCTCTCTCAAACCTAAAGGAAAGCGCCTGAATTTTCATTCTGGTTCCTTTGGATACTAAGGGCACAGAAGTTGCTTAAACAGCGGATAGGGTTTACTTGACAAAGCAGTTTAAACCCAAAAAGGCCCCATCAGCCCCACGAGGCAGATGCCTCTTAAATCAATCTCTGTGGAGTTGGATGGCGGGGTCTGTTACATCACTGTCAGCTTCTTGCAACCACAGAGGAGGAAACCTTCCCTACCCCCCACATACCTCTGAGATCTCTTCATTTAGAGGAAAGGAACTTAAGGAGAGAATGGACCCTCCATCCAGGAGTCAATGAAGGTGTCTAACAGAGAAGCCAGTCTCTCGCGGACATCGTTGGTAGACCACTCAATGGTACAACACACCCTCTTCCAAGAGAAACTCATTTTATTCCATTTTTAAATTTACATTTTATGTTTCTCATGTTCTTAGGTAGCCCATATGCCTCCAACCACAGCATCAAAGATGGGTTTAATTTGGTCCTAAGAAAATTGTCTCCCAGCCAGTGATTGTTTCATCAAAGCCATGAGACTCCATCGTGCCACTGGGATACAAGTCACAGTTTGTGGGGGGGCTTCCCACCTCTTCTAGAAATTTCTACAGTTGCACTTTCCAACAAGGTAACCCCTAGACGTAGATGGCTACTGAGCACTTGAAATGTGGTGAATCCAAATTGACATCAGCTCTCGAACACTTAGAATGAAAAAGGAATGAAAAATACCTTCTTAATTTTTTCTTTATGACTGATCATATGTTGAAATGCTGGCATTTTCTATATGTTGAGTTAAAGAAAATATATTTTAGGAAATTTAATTTCACTAGTTCCTTTTTTACATTTTTAAACATGAGTTCTAGAAAACGTATAGTGACATCTGAGATTCCCGTTCTTTCGAGAGTACCTCTCTTCCGAATATTGTTGTGTGCAGAGAGGCCAGGAACTGCTGTGACCATCCTGCTGTCAGACTAAAGCCGGCAAGGGAGGACGACAGAGAAGACAGGGCCAGAATCTGAGGTTCAGAGAACCTCTGCACTTCCAGTTACGTGACCCAGTCAACATCCTTACTATTCAAGCACGTTTGCAGTAGGGTTTTCTCTTACCTGCTGTTGAAAGCATTGATACTTGTTCATGGCCTAGAGGTCTTATTTCCTGAGAGCTTAGGAAGTGGGTGCACGAAGGTATGGGTTTTTAGATTACAATGGGGAAGAGAAAGCCTGGCATCTCCCAAGTCTTGTGTCCAAGTTCCATAGGAGCCAGGCAACTAGCTAATGGATTCTGCCTCTTGGAGATGGGATATAAATGTGCTTCTCAGACCAATGAACAATCAGTGAAGCCCTAGAGCTGAGAGCCCCCATTGAGAATAAACTCCTGCAAGGGGACTGTGGTGCAAACAGAGCACAAGCCTCCTGGCCTCAGCACCCCCTTCACCCATACCTGGAAGAAAAATGAGGCTTAGTCAACCTGAACAGGGGGATCTAGTATGCTGATAGCTTCCCTTTCCTTTGCTCCTCCCTGGCAACCCATCTCTCTGCACTCCGTTCCCTGTCCTGGAAGGCATGATTCATCAACAAAATCCTTGCTGTCTGGATCTCAGTTGGGTTCAACCAATGGAAGCATTAATAAGCAGACAAGAAAGAGAGAGATGTGTGTGGTTAGGGTGTTTATTCTTCTGGCTCCCTCCCTGCAGGCCAACAGAAGCTGCTGCTTCTCACTCACTATCACAGCATCCATTAGGTGGTTCTCTCCCTCCAGGTGTCATACAACCCCTCCCCATTCCCTTGTTCCTTCAGGTCTAACGATAGTAATGGTGCCTCCTTGGTGCTAAACCTTGTGGTTTACTTAGACCCTGATCATACCTTTATTAGTAGTCTTTTTATTAAGCCTTCTTCCAATGTTCCAAGTTGCTTATGTCTGGAACAGTGGAAGATTACGATTATCTCTTTTAGCCTCCTTGACTTTCTTTTGAGCAGGTACAGCACAATGTTACGAAGGTCTCAAAATGCCAGATTCCAAAATGAAGGCTGTCCTCTGATCAGAGAGGAGGAATGTGACTGGTGGACTAGGACCAGAAGATAAAGGGAGTTGGCTCAAGGAACAAGCCACATGGGGTAGAAGAGGGCAGAGGGACCCACCCCACTGATGGTGACTTGATTTTTGACCTATCAACATGGAGAGCCAGGGAGTACAGGCTGCCATGTCCCAATCTTCACTCTTGGCTTGTGACCTGCAATGTCTGTCTGCAACTATCAGTCATATTTGGGATCTTTAGGCTGCTGCATGGAGTTTCGAGGACCTTGTTCCATACATCTTAAATGTACAGTGAGTGCATCATGAATGAGATTCCTGGCAATGCCACAAAAGACTGAGGTGTAATTAGGGAGCACGTGTTGACTGTTTAGGATTCAGTTAGCTATAATATGTGATAATATGGTGGTCTGATTCAGACCAGAGCAAAACTGGAAGGTTGAAAAAGTTTAAGCCTGGTGCAATGGCATGTGCCTGTAGCCTGAGCTACTTGGGAGGCTGAGGCAGGAGGCTCACGTGAGCTGCAGAGTTCAATGCTGTAGTATGCTATGATTGTACCTGTGAATAAGTACTGCATTCCACCCTGGGCCACAAAGTGAGAGATCTTCTCCAAACAAATAAAAAGTTTGATTTTAGCATCCTTACCTCTCCCTCTCAATTCCACTGTGTTTCTTTCATGCTCACAAACTTTCACTTCTTCTTTCTCTCACCTCTTAAGCTTCTCAATCCTTGATGTCCATCGACAGATTTTTCAAAAATTAGTCATTCCTTTATATGCCACTTTAAGATTTTTGCCAAATAACCCTAACCGACATTTATTTAATATATTCTTAAACTGACTTGCTTTTTAAAAACACTTTATATTAAATGCCTTGTCCCAAACAATGTATGAAATCACAGATTTGATAAGAGTTATAGTTATACTGTTCCTTTTTCATATAGATATGTAACATCTGTATGTATATGAAGGTATACAAACGTATACACATATAATATCTGTATATATATGTATGTATATGAAAGTATAATATACTGTGTCTTTTTCATATACATACAGACACATAATACAGAATAATAAGAATAAAATTCTGTACCAATTAAATTATCCCAGGTATCCCCCGATTTCTGGATGCTCTAGCTCAAGGTACACAAAGTTATCAGACAGACTCTAGGGCATATTTCCGTGTGGTGATGGAAATGTTTATATCTGTGCCGTCCAACACAGCAGCCACTAGCCGCATCTAACCATTCACATCAGAAATGTCGCAAATGCAACTGTGAAACTAGATTTTTTAAATGCAATTTTAATTAACATAAATTTAAACTTAAACAGCCACATGTTATGAGAGACGATGATATCGGCAAGCATGGCTCTGGAGTGTCTGTGTTTAAAAACAAATCATAGTAGAAAAATGAACCTTGAGCCAGATACTGTGTTACTTCATCAGCATTTTAATAGATCTATTTTCTTACTTGTTCTTAAGAACCTTGTGAGAGAAGTATTACCTCATTCTGGTAGTAGGCACAAGTCAAAGATGGGAAGAATTTCTAGTGGGTCCTTAAATAAAAAACAATGAAGCCATTCTCTGTTATTTACACACACACACACACACACACACACACACACACACAGAGAGAGAGAGAGAGAGAGAGAGAGAGAGAGAGAGAGAGAGCTATAAGTGAGCAAATTGTCATCCCATCCCAACTACATTCGAGATTTAAAAGGTTGACATTTCCTTTTTTTTCTTCTCTTTTTAAACACCCAGCCCTCCTCATTAACCAGATATCTTTATTCTCTAAATATTTACCACCCAAACAAAATTTACAGTTTAATTTGCTGTATAAAATCATTTATTGACTGATAAACCTCATTACTAAGCTCTAGCACAGCCCCTTCTACTCCCGACAGTTTTAATTCTTGTAGCAGCAGGCTACTGCGAGAGAAAAACAATCCTGTCAAATTAACGGCAGGGGTCTAAATTATTCAAATACACTAAATCCATGCAGAACCGTTCCCCTGCTCATAATTTTTCTTTGGGAGCCAACAATTAACCGGCAATATTCTAACTTAAACAATGACAGCCATTCTAAAAGAATTCTGGGAACAGTGACTGTTCCACCTTCCCATGTGTCCTGCTCCTGAGGGCACACAAAGGATGACCTTTGAATGAGCCCCCGTAGAAAGAGGAGGTTTTCTCTGCCTAAACACCTCACCTCTTCAGAGCATAAATCCTCTGTGTCTTTCTTTCCTGCCACCCAGGTCAGAGACTGCTTTTTGGATATCAAGGTGTGTGTCTGCTTGTGTCTCTAGCCTCCACACCAGGTGTGTGTCAGCCTGCAATTAGTTAATTGCAGATGCACCTTTCTGCCTGTGGGGGGAAAAGTGCCTCCAGTTTTCTACCTGCAAATGCAACCAAACTAATTACTGAGCTGCTGATTCAGAAAACCGACCCACCTAATTGAGCCTACGAAATAGAAAAAGAAGAAATCTCAAAATGGCCTGAGCTTCAGAACATCTGGCAGGAAGTCCTCTCACATTTGAAAAGAAAATCTTTCCTACCATGTTGGTTCTCGGTCACATTCTGCACACGGGAGGGTCTTGGGTGTTAATGGGCATTGTTTGTTGGTCTAATTCCCTATGGTTTGCAGCTCCCTATCAGCGATGGATCCCTAGCATGACACCCAATGTCAGAGTTCTTCAGTAGAACAAAAATTAGGATGTTGAGCTTGACAGTTCATGCATGCATGCATTCATTTTTTCATCAACTATTTATTGAGTGTCAACTATCTGCCAAGCACACGGTACCTAGCGTCACGGTGCTAAATGTGGAAATAGAAGGAAAAGAATGACACTTCATAAAGGGCTTAGCCTTTTAGATCAGGGTTGATCAGAATGTGTGAACCAGAACCACCCCCGAGGTTTGTTAAAAATAAAGACGAATTAGACTCACCTTAGATTGAGTCAAAATTTCTGGGGGGAACCCAGGAACCTTCATTCTAACAAGAACCCCCAGGTGGTTCTTAGCACTTCAAAGTGAGTGAGCCTCTGCTTCCATCAGAGAGCATCAAGCAACGATGGCCGTAATAGAAATGCTACTATCAACCGGACAGACAAGATTCCCCGGGAAAGATTGGTGAGGGATGCACTGGGCGCCATACCCAGGATCCTCACTTAGAGCTGGCCTAGAGTTAAAGAGGTGTGGGTGGTACAGCATGAGCCAGGCCTGTTTGCGTAATTCCGAGGGCGTCTTTCTCACCATAAACAATGGCAGCCCCTCCCAAGGTGTTCATGGGTGCCTTGTTTTTGTTATAATTCGTTCACAATTTTCTTTTCTTAAACATTTTATTTTACAGTAGTTTTAGATTTATGAAAAAGTTGCAAGGCAACTACAGATAGTCTCTATACCTTGCACTCATTTCCCCTATTTTTAACATTTTGCGTTAATGTGGGCCTTTGTCACAACTGATGAATCAATATTGATACATTATGATTCACTCATCTCTCTACTTTCGCTGGATTTTCTTAGTTCTTAGTATCCTTTTTCCACCCAGGATCCCACATTACACTTAGTCATCATCGTCTCCTTAGGCTCCTCTTGGCTGTGACAGTTTCTCTGACTTTGTTTGTGATGACTTTGACAGTCTTAAGGAGTAATGGTCTAGTTATTTTGTGGAATGGCCCTCAACTGGGGTTTTGGCAGGTGTTTTTCTCATGATTGGATTGGGGCTGTGGGATTTTGGCAGGAAGAACACAGACATAGTCATTTCTATAACATACATTCACTTCAAAGGTATGTATTAGCAATATGACTTATTTTATTTTTTATTGTTATATAATAGTTGTATAAACTTTGGGAGTATATGTGATAATGTTTTGATACCTGAATACAATGCATAATGATCAAATCAGGGTAACTGGGATATCCATTACCTCAAATGTTTATATTTGTGTGTGTGTGTGTGTGTGTGTGTGTGTGTGTGTGTGTGTTGAGAGCACTACAAAGACCTTCTAGGTTTTTTGAAACAGACAATAAATTATTGTTTACTATAATTTTCCTACTGTACTATCAATACTAGAATTTATTTCTTCTCAGTGCATTTTTGTACTCTTTAGCCAACATCTCTTCATCCTCTTTCCCCTCTTCCTTTCCCAGTCTCTGATAATCACCATTCTACTCACTACCTTTATGAGATTTTTTTTTAGCTCCCACATAAGCATGAGAGCATGTGATATTTGACCTTCCTTGCCCGGCTTATTTCACTTAACATAATGGCCTCCAGTTCTATCCATGTTGCTGCAAAATGACAAGATTTCATTCTTTTTATGGCTAAATAATATGCCATTGTGTATATGCACCATTTTCTTTATTCATTCATCCATTGATGGGCACTTAGGTGGCTTTCGTATCTTTGCTATTGTAAATATTGCTGCAGTAAACATGTCAATTTACTTCTCTAAGTTCCACCACGCAAGAGAGCACAGGATGCCACAGTGTCTCAGGATACAGATCCTTCATCTAGACTGGGACATGTGGGAAACCTTCTGAAAGGAGGCAGCTTTTTAGCTAAGTCCTGAAGAATTGATGAATGCTTTTAGCATGCATCTCCTGAGTGTCCTAGTACAGGCTGAACATTAAGAACACAATGCAGAAAAAAAAGACAAGGCCAATGGTCTCATGGAGACCCCAGTTAAGTGAGGGATTCAGGCATTTAGTAACATAAGTGGCAGTTAATCAGGTGGGGACACTGTGTTTCAGTCCTGAGATTTTGCCTGCAAAGGTTTCCTTCAGTTCTCACATCTCTGCATCCATCAAGCCCCTCTGGGAGGATGCTCTGTAAAGATTTCAAAGGCCCTGGCTTATCTGGAGCTGTGTGCTGATTCGTGTGCATGGAGCACAGTGGAGAGGGGAGCGGATGTGGGTGCCAAGTGGGACAACATCCACTTGATCCTTTTATATGTAAATGTGACTTTAAATAATATTTTGTAATGACCTGCATTTCTGTTAAGAAATATCTCTTGATGATTTATCTTTCTGCAATTATGACAGCCTAGTGATCTTGTTAATTAATGCCAAGGAGGGTTTTTTAGCGCCTCATTAAAGGTTTTCCCTTTCAGGACACTGATGCCGATGCTCTCATACACAGCCAGGGGCAGAGAAAGCCATTTTCTTGTGGGTGGAAACTCATCTTTTGATCCTTCACATCTTCCTTTTCCTCTCCTTCTTCTCTTGATAATATTTCTTTCCTTATTTTTTGCCTCCTCTTCTTTTTCCTCATCCTGAGTTCTCTTCTAGTCTCCTTTTTCTTTTATTCTAAAATATAGTTGCTTCTTGTTTTAAAACATTGTTTCAAATATATCAACTGTCATCAGTGGATTTCATTCTCCTGGAAAGATTGTTTTATCATACTATTTAATTCCATGTGTTCTATTCAACAAATTTTGTTTGAGAGTCTTCTGTGTTCTGAGTTCCCTTATTTTCCCTTATATTCCCTTATATCCCTTATTTCCCTAACATTCCCTGAGTTTCCCTTCATGAAACAATAGTGAAACAGAGTCATGCCTTGCTGGTGAAACTCTGTTTTTTGTCCCATAAAGAAAACAAACGAATGAATGAATGAATGAATGAATGAATGAGGGATTCTGTGATCCAATAAATGTTGTTAATGTTCTATATCCTATCCTTGCAGATTGTCAAATTCTGGCAAATCCTGCCCCCTGCTTGTTTTTGTAAATAAAATCTTATTGAAACACAGCCATACCTCTTCATTTACATATTGTTTGTGGCTACTTTTTTGCTGCAATGGCAGGGTTGAGTAGTTGCAACAAAGACCATTTGGCCTGCAAAGCCTAAAATATTTACCCTCTGGCCCTTTACAGAAAAAGTTCACTGACCCTGCTGTATCCCATCTTTGGACATTCTGGATGCCCACTATATATTAAAAGAGTGAAATATTCTGCAGTCAGGAAACTTGCTTAATTCTTTTCCACCCATTTCCCCCTCTCCCCATATTTGATCATAGAAGCCTCCTTCAATTCATCTTCTTATAAATTTACTTGGGGACATTTTTCTTGGAGGTAATGTTCAACCTTGAAGATTCTCTTCTCTGTCTGACTTTAATTTGGTTTTCTCGTCTTCCCGGCTTTCTGTCTTCTGGCTTGATTTGCAGTAGAGCCAAGTGTTTTACCCCCAGATAATCCAAACCTGCATCCTGCGCCCCATTTCTTAGCCTCTGTGAAAACTTCTTTCTGTTCAGGCCTGAGAGCAAGGATTCTCCTTGGCTCCTATCAAACACCATTTCTCTTTCCAGAAGCAATGATGTTCAGAAATCAAGTTACCACAAATGGCAAAGCAAGTTAGACTGGTTTTCTGTTCATGAGTTTCCACTCTTGTCTCAATTGACTCATCTCAAGGAGAACTAATTTTTGTTGTGATTCATTTTTCTGAGCATTTTTTAAAGCCAAGAGTAAACTGGGATGACTTTGAGGATCAGTCAGCTTTAAAGAAAGGGGGATAGTAATGTAGAGAAATCCCAGAAGGCATAGATTTCCCCTAAGGTTCAGAGTGAACCTGGGAGAGCTATGGAAGGGGAGATATTCTCCCTTATCCTGGAAAACAGGGTGGTGGTTTGAGGAGAAAACAAACAAACAAAAACACTAGGATTAAAATTTGGTGCTTGGAGAGTAGGGTGAAAGTAGAAACAGGTTCCCAAGTCACTTTCCAGTTCTCATAAATGAGGCCTGAAGGGAATGCTGGGTATCAAGTGGGAGATGGAGGCAGGTATGTTTTTTACCAGGGTTAGTGAGGATGTAGTCAATAAACAGATGCCAGCCACAGAAATAAGAGGAAGGTATTGTCAGAGCCAGGCCAATAACTGTAGGTCTAAGAGATCAGATTGAAGTCAAGGGCCAATGCACAAAGGCCACTGTAAGTGTGGCAGGCAGAATTGTGAAAAAATATTTTCCCCAAGTCTTGAAGATTTTCTGCTCTAATCTCCAGGAATATAAATATGCTGCATATTACTCCCATGATTTTGTTACCTTACATGACAATGAGATTTTGCAGGTGTAATTAACGATACCAATTCTTTAACTTAAGATAGGAAGATTAGCAATTTTCTCCAGTTGGTGGCAGGAGAGGAAGTTAGAAAGATGTGACTCACAAGAAGGATTTGATGCACTGCTGATGACTTTGACAATGCAGGGACTGGAGCACAGCCTCTTGGAGCTGAGGGCAGCTTCCGCTGATGCTAGCCAAGAAATGGAGACCTCCATTCTATATCACAAGGAACCAAATTCTGCCAACAACCTAAATGTGCCTGGAAACATGTTCTTCCCCAGAACCTTCAGATGGCAGTCCAGCCCGGCAAAGTCTAAAACATTTACTATCAGGCTGCTTTAAAAAAAAAAATGGTTGCTGACTTCTGATTTAGTCCATTTTGGGGTCTTTTGTGGTAGATCACATCTCGCCAGAAGAAGTTATTTTTCCTGGATCACATACAAATAAATGCAGAGTGAGTACATAAATCCAGATTTCCCGAATCTCAGAGTTAGAAGGGCTCCTGGAAACACTTTGGAAACGTTGCAATAAAGGAAAGAGAGGAGCCCAGGAGCATGAATAAGGGAGAAGCCATGAATGGAAGGGCATAGAAAAAGAAGTCGGCCATGGCACAGATTAGGAGAGACTATGCCAAGGCCAATTTGGTGGAATAGTCAAAGAACATGTGGGCGGGAGGACGCAGATAAGCTGTGAGCTGAGATGGGCAGACAAACCAACTAAAGATTAGAAGTGGAGTGAAGATGTAGGTATCAAAAGTGCAAAAAGCGCATAAAGAGTAACCCCCTCTGGGAAAACCCAGTGTAAACTAAGGCCTGATTATGAATCCTAGCAGCATGAGAGTAAGTGGGTGGGGGTAGTGGAGGGATGGCGGGCTACCTAGTGTTACAGGCACGGAGAAAAGTGGATACAAAGCCCCAAGGCAAGACATGGCATGCAGTGATTAAGAAACTAAAAGAAACTCAATGTAGATCATTTGGTCTGAACATTTTTTGAATCTGACCTCACTCCAGGTGAGACAACTCCCCCTGGTCATCCCCAAGCTAAACTTAAAGCTGGGACTTGTCAGCTACGTGGATTTGTCTGAGCCAAAGTCTTCCACATATTGGAAGAAGACACTAGCTCATTGTTCTGGTTTGTGCTTTAAAAAAATGAAACAGGGCTGGGCGTGGTAGCTCATGCCTGTAATCCCAACACTTTGGGAGGCTGAGGCAGGCAGATCACAAGGTTGGGAGTTTGAAACCTGCCTGGCCAACATGGTGAAATCTGGCTCTACTAAAAATATAAAAATTAGCCAGGCATGGTGGCACGAGCCTGTAATCCCAGCTACTCAGGAGTCTGAGGCAGGAGAATCACTTGAACTCAGGAGGCAGAGGTTGCAGTGAGCCGAGATCATGCCACTGCACCCCAGCCTGGGCGACAGAGTGAGACTCAGTCTCAAAAAAAAAAAAAAAAAAGACAGAAAGAAAGAAAAAGAAAAAAGAAAACAAACAGACCAAAACAAAAATTCCTAAAGTTAACCATCTGAAGCCACCAGGTTCTGCTGTAAGCTAGATTATTTTGCCTATAATTCAGCAAAAATAATACTGCTTTTTTAGATTAAGAGAATATACTGAAAATCATATTGGAGTCATTTTAAACCACATTCATTGGTGTTGTACTGATTGATGTTAGAAATATATAAATAAATAGAATAATAGTGACTAATGGGTGAAGATGTTATTATCTTTTTCTGATAAGTTTGGTTAGACAGACTTAAAAGTAAAAGAACTAAAAGTCTTAAATTCACTCTTTAACTCTTCAAAGAGATCCAGCAATTAACATAAACAAGAAACAGAGAAGTTGATTTTCTTTTTGGTACTATTTGTTGATTTTTTTCTCTTCATGTAATATCACTGAGTCTCACTGTTAGTATTCTAGTACTCTACCACTAAAGAACTGTTCTAAAACTTACATTCATCAATTTTTTGGAATTTTATTGCATATTCTAATTTGAACAGAAACCTAAGACTAGAATTTCACTTATTACAATGATTCGCCAATAGCAGGAGTAAATATGGAATTTAAATGCAATTTTCTTCCAAAAGCTACACTGCTTCTTCACACAAACATTCACCAAATTCACTGAAACATCAAAAGCAAGCCTGTTATAAAAGCCTATAGCAAAGTCTGACATGTCCTGGAAAATTCTCCAATGGAACAGAGAGGGATCCAAGGCTAAAATTTAAACTATTTTCCTGAAAGTTTAATTTCCATGGCTTGATTTCATAAAAAGCGGTTTTCATCATGGTTTTTAGTTTGCTCATAATTGAAAGAGAAAATTCTCCCCCTGAGAGATTATCCCCAGATAGCTCTCTTTGACAGTGAGATGTCTCCCTCTTGGCCAGAAGCCACAGAAATGGGTCCCCCTCATGTTAGATCATTAATTGTTCTTCATCAGGTCTACATACACTAAGCTGAGAATCTAGGCAATTATGCAAATAAGTCAAGCAAAAACCGATGCATGTGCTCCAGTGAGCCACGATTCTCATTGACAGTAGCTTTGACTTCACTTGTCCAGATAATTGCTTCAAGTTCTCCATGACCCCACTGCAAAATGTGTGAGCTCCTCAAGAGAGTTTGTGATTTTTTTTGGACAACGCCACCATTTTCTGAAATAGGAGGGGTATGGGGAGGGATGGGTAATGACAGTCTTCGTTTAAAACAAACACAACCTCTGTTAGTTTGGGTTCCCCGAGAAGCTGACCCTGAGACAAGAATTCAAATGAACATGCACATGGTTTATCCAGGAGGTGATCCCAGAAAACATGAATAGAGGGTTGGGAAAGTGAGATAGCAAATTACCTGTGTTAGTAAAGAGCTTACTCCTACTGAGGAACTCTGAGAACCAGGGTAGAACTCTGCTTAGAGTTCCCACCTGACAGAGATACAGATACCCAGCAGTCATTGTTGAGTGCTTCAACTGGGGGCATTAACACTATAGCACTTGGGGCAGAATGGGCTCCAACCTACAGAGAAAGTTCTTAGGCAAAGAGATGCAAATGCTGGCCTGAGAAGTTTGGCTGGCAGGACCTACAATGAAAAATCCCAAAGTGATATTTATAGGATGCCAACTTTACCCCCAGACTTCCTTAAGCCAAAAACCCTCAATTTCTGTGGCTCTTGGTCTGAAAAAATTTTTCTTCCATTCTCTGCTTTCAGAACAAAGCTAGATGTCTGGAGATGAAATTGAAGAGCTGTGATTCGCCTGGAGAAGGTAGACATATACAGAACTTTGTAATCTATTTGCTAAGCTAAAGTTATTTGAGACACTCTGGTTAAAACAGTCGCCAAAATGATGTATGAGCCTAGTGACTCCTCTTGAGAAACCAACTCTAAAATGCTATCTATTCTTACTCTCAGATACCATTTTTTTCTGTTTTGAATATTAAAACTGAAAGATCCCACTGCACCTGGTCTTTGATTTGTATGTCTTTCAACAGCCTTTGGCTCAAGGTAATATAATTCGACTATTTTCTTTGGGAGACTACATGTGTAACCAGGCCAAGCCAAATCAACAAGTATTTATTTAGCACTTAATATGTATCATGATTACAGAAGGTAAATGCTTCTAAACCACTTGCTTGCTGTATTATCTGTTCTAAGACAACTGTTTTTTTTCCCTCATTTTCTGTGGTATTATTGGCAAATAAGGCTGGAAAAGAGAGCTAACAATGGACTTCTGGGATGGAAAACTTAATTTCTTTCTCAGCATTTTGGTTCACATAATATTCTTAGAAAGCTCAAATATATAGAATTCAGGAATTTTCACTAAAAATATTTACCACAGGATTCTTTATTATTTCAATTACAAATTCTTTTAGGAATACTTGAGAATATTAGATTTATCTAAATTTGATGTTGTATAGAAATCTAGGGTAATCTTTTGTGTCCAAGGTCTACATGTATACACAAACACCCAGACAATAGTTATTAAGGAAGTAGTCCTTGCATGTCATTCTTACTAGCTTGAAAATAATTTCTCGCATCCTTTGATCCCCTTCTATTGTGCTTTGTGTTCTGAGTGCCTTCTCTACCTCCCCTGAACTAGTGAGTTGTGTTTCTGATTCCCTTTGCCAATCTCTATTTTTATCTGTCTATTTTACACCCTGATAAATTCCTCAGAATGGGGACAGTGTCTTATTCATTATAAAATTCTCCTCCTTCCCCTTTTCCTCCCCCTACCCCTTCCCCTTCCTCTCCTTCTCCTTCTGACAGAGTCTTGCTCTGTTGCCCAGTCTGCAGTGCAGTGGTACAGCCTCGACTCACCATAACCTCTGCCTCCTGGATTCAAGCAATTCTCGTGCCTCAGCCTCTCAAGTAGGTGAAATTACAGATGCATGCCACCATGCCTGGCTAATTTTTGTATTTTTTGTAGAGACAATGTTTTGCCATGTTGGCCAGGCTGGTCTTAAATTTGTGACAAGTGATCCACCCACCTCAGCCTCCCAAAGTGCTGGGATTACAGGCATGAGCCACTGCACCTGACCTTATTCATTACAAAATTATTCTTTTGCTTAAGACAGATACTGGATATAAGGTATAATCACAAATACTTGCTGAGTTGACCTAAGGAAAAGCCTTATTCTGATAAAGGATATCTGCAAAAATCAAACAACCAAATAATCCACATCAAATATTATACTTACTGGTGAAATATTTAAAGCTTTCCATTGAAATTGAAAATAAAGCAAGAATGTCCCCTATTGTGACTTCTATGTAATCTTGCATTGCAGAAAATTTGTGTTCAATAAGTAAAGGAACACAAATTTTACAAATGCAGTAAGAAATAAAGGAATGTAACCATCGTTAGCAGACATTAACATTATTGAAAAGTAGAAATCTAAAAGCATCTACAAATAAAATATAAGAACTAAGAACTGAATTTATGACGGTTGCTAAATACAGTCAATATGCAAAAATTAGTTGCATTTCTGTAGGCAGACAATAAATAACTAGAAAATAAAATTAAAGCAACTATGGCATTAACAACAGCGTCACACAAATTATTAGAAATAACTTAATGGAAGATGTATAAGACTTCTACACAGAAAACTATAAAATATCATTGAAATAAATTGAAGACGACTTAATAAATAGAGGCACATAGCAATATAGTGATTATTTCCAAATGTACCTATATGTTCAATACAATCTTTAACAATCGACACGTTTCTATGTGTGAGTAAATGGAAAAACTTCTAAAATTTGCGTAGAATTTTCGAGGGCTAAGAGTAGCCAAGACACCCCTGAAGAAGAAGAAAAAAAGTAGTAGATGTACACTATCAAATATCAAGAATCATTACAAAGCTACAGTAAGTTACACAGTGTAGTATTGAAGGAAGGATAGAATAATAAAGTGATGCAAAGAAAAGAGGGTGTCTTAGTTCGTCTTGTGTTGCTATGAAGGAATACCCGAAGCTGGGTAATTTATAAAGAAAATAGGTTTATTTAGTTCACGGATCTGTAGGCTGTACAGGGAGTGTGGCACCAGTGCCTACCTCTGGTAAGGCCCTCAGAAAACTCCCAAACATAGTGGGAGGGGAAGGGGACTGAGAATGTACAGATCACACAGAGACAAAGAAGCAAGAGACAGCAAGGGGAGCAGCGCTACACCCTTTTAAAAAACCGGATCTCCCATGAAGTAACAGTGCAATGACTCACACTTTACCACAGGACCACACCAAGCTGTTTATGAGGGGTCCGCCCCCATGACCCAAACACCTCCTACTGGACCCCACTTCCAACATCGGGAATTAAATTCCAACATGAGATTTAGAAGGGACAAATATCCAAACTATTATCAGGGAGTTCAGAAACACACACATGTCACTCACTTTATGGCACAGATGACCCTAGAGTGAAGTGGAAAACAAAACGGGCTTTTCAATACATGATGCCAAGTCAATTATATTAATTTTGTCCATGTGAACAAAAACTAAATGTTCATCTGAAAGCAAATACAAAAATTAATTCCACATGTATATCTAAATGTAACATACTAAAATGTCTAGCAGTTAACGCCAAGTGAGAATCTTGATGAACTTAGGGTTAAAAACAGATTCCTTAAGCTGAACTTAGAAAGCACTAACCCTAAAGGACAAGATTATAAACTGACTAATATTAAAATTAAGGACTTCTGTTTATATTTTAAATATCCATTAAAAGAATGAAAAGATAAACTATAAAATGGATATATTTGCAATCATCTAACAAAGGATTTATATCACACACATACACACAAATCAATCAAAAGACAAAGCAATATAAAAATAAATGATATTTAAATGGTTATAAGCAAAGTAAAGCCACAGTAAAATATCATTACTCACCCACCAGAATAGCTAAAATGGAAAACAACAAGCATTCTCCAGGCTGCAGAGTAACGGAAGCACTCATGCATTGCTGGTGGGAGTGAAAATCGAAGCAGCCACTTTGGAACATTTTCAGCTTTTACACACACATACTCTGTAACCCAGCAGTTTCACTCCTGGTATATACATACAACAAAATGCATTTATATGTACAATAGAAGCCTCACAAATAAGAGTGTTTATAGAAGCATTATTTGTAATTACCAAAAACTGAGAGCAGGCCAAGTGTCCCTCAGTGGTAGAATGAATAAACGTTGTGTTAATATAGTGAAATTCTATGTCGCAAAAAATGTGTTATGGATGAATTTCAAAAACATAATGTTGAGTGAATAAATCCAGATACAAAAGAGCATATATGATTCCATGTATATGATGTTCAAAGTTAAGCAAATGTTATTTATGCCATCAATAGTTGAAATAACGATTACCTTTGGCTGACTGAATAAGGTCATAAGGTGAGTTTCAGTATGTCACTGATGTATTTCTGATCTGGATGGTGGTTACACGGATGTGTTCAGTGTGTAAAAATTCATTAAGTTGTATAGTTACAATTTGTATACATTTCAATCTGCATGTTATATATTTTTAAAATATGGTAGTAAGTGTGAACCTCACTGCATTTGTGCAATGATTTTCAAGACTATGACATTTTGCCTGGATTTCTTGTCCCCTAACTATCCTTCTGACTAGTGTGGCACTTGCAGCCCATGTCTGAAGGTGGTCTTGTGCTTGCCAATTTTTTTTTTTTAATACAGAGAGTAAAGGGAGCACAGAGTGACTGGAGAGGAAATCTGAGAATTAACAAGAAGCCAGTTCATATAAGACCTTGTAGGCTCTTCTAGTTATCTACTACTCTATAACAAATCATCCCCAAATTTTATGGCTGAAAACAACATTCTTTGTTTTTCTAGCAAATGTACAGTTTGGGCAGTGCTCAGCAAGGATGGTTCATTGCTGCTGCACATGGCATCAGCTGGAGCAGCTTGATGCCAGGGTTGGAGAATCTACTTTGAAGATAGCTCTTTTACACAACTGGTAAGGTGGTGTTGGCTGGGAGCTCAGAACAGGCTGTATGCTTCTCCTTGGTCATCTTGTGCTTTCTCATAATGTGGTGGCTGGGTTCTAAGAGTGAGTGTTCCAAGAGAGCTAGGCAGAAGTACATGGCATTTTTATGACCTAGACTCCAAAGTCACAGTGTCACTTCTACCATACTCCATTGATGAAGGCAGTCACAAAGCCAGACCCAGTTTCAAGAGAATGGAACAAAGACCTTTCTTTATGAGGGAGTAAGAAGCTTCCAGAAGAGGATATTGGATAGGGCATGCTATTTTGGCCACCATAGAAAATAAAATCTGCCATATAGGCCATGGAAAGGTCTTTGATTTTTCTCTTCCATTATAGGGTTTTGAGCAGAGAAGTCACATGACCTGAGACCTAAGATATTTTTTGCCTTATTATTTTACCTTATATTTTTGTATAGTCTTTGATACCTCAGAAAAAAATTCATCCTGAGACTAAAACATATGGGTAATTACATATAGGATTGTGACCCTATGGAAGTAAAATGCCCAGCATATTATAGAAGATTGCCAAATGCTAGGTCCTTTCATACTGTAACCTGGTCATACCCAAATGCTAGACCTGGGCAAACCTAAGAGCTGTGGGCAAATTTACCTATGGGCCTCAGAAGTTTTGTATACAGACATCTGCATGAATGAGGGAAGAGAGTAGAAGAGACCAGTTTTCTTAGGCTGGGGTGCTGGCTTTCTAGGTAAAGACCCAGGCTGCCTAGAGAAACAACACAGAGGCAATATCTGTTGGAATGTGTCTTGACTCTTACGGTAGAGCAAATCTTCTCTTTATTTGGAGAGCTTTCCCAGTTCTTACACAGAGGCAGAAAAGTATTGGATGAGGTGAGTGGGGAGAAATATTGCACCTGCTTTCTATCCTCTTGGACTTTAGAGATTTGAGCAACAGATCTGCTCAAATCTGCGAAGGTAAGGTAGATAATTAGGTCACAAGATGAGAGAAGAGAGAAGCCCAGGGGAAGACTCAGCAAATTGGATAAAATAATCTTTAGGTTACCTTTAAAGGACAATATAGCATCATGGAAAAATTATGGGTTTGGCCATCAAGAGGACTGTATTTGAATCCTACTCACTCTGCTCACTAGTTCTGTGATGATGGGCATGTAGTGAAATTGCATTTTAATCTGTCTCTTAACAAATCAAATAGTAGCCACCAAAGAGCATTTTGAGGATTAGATGTGATAATATACGCGATACCCTTAGTACAATTATAGTAAATATTCCAAAAATGCTAGGGCCCTTCCTCTCTCTAAATTGCCTATATTTATTCCTTCTTTTTTATTCTCTGGGTTGGCATAGTTAAGATTTTATATACTTGGCCAGTACTCCTGGGTAATTTTTTCTAGAAATGACTTATCAAGTCCAGAAAAGAAGACTCATTAAAGTTCTAACATTTTTTCATGGAATTAAACAAACTTGGGAAGTAGTTTGATTTACTATGAATAGAAAGGATAGTGAAGAAAAATGAATTCAACATTTTCTTTAACTTTTAACAACTGTAGCACCCATTTTAAAAACAAAAATAAAAATCTAAAGAGACAGTAGATGGAAGGAATCCATAGAAAGTTAAATAATAATAATGTTAGTGGATCACCGATAAACCAGAATTGAGAGATAGTTCCTGAATCTAATAATGTCCTATACCTAAGTTTATTTCTGAGCCAATGTAGTAATCATCACTGCCATTGTCAAGAAGCACTTGTCATGTTTTTTTTAATGTCCATGAAGTGTAGCTAGGAATGAGGCACAAGTTGTTGCCATCTTGTTGTTCTAGATGGATGATACTGGTGGAATCATATTATAAAGGAAGACACAGTAGTTAGCTACAGCCAGCTCTTCCCAGCTCATGAGAGTAGACTGTGTGCATTTCATCCTAACTTCCTGTTCACTATCATCAGTCACCCTTATAGCTTGAAATCAGAAATCATAAGCCATGCTAGGAGTACTCACATCATGGAAATTGGCAAAAGCCACAAATCAGTCCTTTCTTACTCTCCAAGGCTGGCACACCACTGGATTGACAGGTCATTAAATAAAACATTTTCTTGGAGACAGAGTCTCGCTCTGTCGCCCAGGCTGGAGTGCAGTGGCCGGATCTCAGCTCACTGCAAGCTCCGCCTCCCGGGTTTACGCCATTCTCCTGCCTCAGCCTCCAGAGTAGCTGGGACTACAGGTGCCCGCCACCTCGCCCGGCTAGTTTTTTGTATTTTTTAGTAGAGAGGGGGTTTCACCGTGTTAGCCAGGATGGTCTTGATCTCCTGACCTCATGATCCACCCGTCTTGGCCTCCCAAAGTGCTGGGATTACAGCCTTGAGCCACCGCGCCCGGCCGAAATAAAACATTTTAACAGCTTCATTAAAAGGTAAAGAAACTATATTACGCACAAAGATTTTGTCTTTATTTTAAATAGATGAATAAAATGTATGTACTTGGGGCTAGAGAAAACTTTGAATTTAGAACTTCTATTTTGAGTTCAAAATGAGTGGAATGAAAACCATCTAATTTAATTAAAAAGAACTTCATTGTGTTTGAATTCAGCGAAAGGGGGATTTTTAAAGAATTGATTTTTGTTTTAAAGTTCAATAAAATTTTATTAATTTAATTAGTTCCTATCAATTTTTAAATAAGCTGTGGCTTAGATTAAATTTGCTCACACACACTCTCTCTCTCTCTTTTAAGCCAATCTCCTCTGAGCATATTAATGGATCTGGTCTTATAATTCTGCAGATGGAACACCATGGTGCTTTTAAATCAAGTGAAGTTTTGGGCCAGGATTTTGAAGTATCGTTTCCATTGGGGTGGGGAAAAGGAACAGAACGTACAAACTGGGACAAAAAAGATTTTGGCAAGAAGCAGGAAGGGGATTCTGTTTATGGCAGCTGTTAATTTAAGCCAGTTCCACTGGGCATCCTGTTCAGGTAGTTGATTTAAGAGTGGGAGCAGGCATCAGACATGCACAAGAGTCTGACTCTATGTTCTGTGCGTGAGGGCATGGGGTGAGCTGGAGGAATGAGGTGTATCACGCAACACAATTAGAAGAGGGTCACCTTAGAAGATAAGGGACCTACCAGAGGAACCCTGATGAGTTCCAAGATCTCATCAGAGCACATTAATAAATTCAGAGGAACAAGTAAAAAGAATCAATAAACAGGTAACAAGAATGGAGTTAAATTCTGAGGCATGAGAATCCAAGTGTGATCAAACCTTTTCCCAAATGCTTTCTTCCACATATTGCTCCCACAGGATGCTTTCCAAAAACATGGATTAGCAATCAAATAATTTCAGAATGTAGGGGCATACTCTAGCTGCTTTTCTAAACACACAATGGGCATTGGTATATTTAAAGCTCTGACGAGTATTAGAGTTAATAAAGTAATTTATCTTTGCTTAACCAACTCCTTTGAGCACAGAATAATTTTTCCAATCACAATATGCACATTCATGTTCCACAGAGCATCAGTTTAAGATATGGTGTACTGGGAAGAGCTTGGACTTGGGGTACTAATACTCCTAGGCCCAAATTTTAACTTCTGCCACATTACAAGCTGAGTGAGTTTGGAGAAGTCACCTCCTTAAGCCTCAATTTCTTTATCCATTAAATCAGGAGAAAATAATATTTTAGCAGGAGAATCTTTGAGGACTGGAGATAAGGTCTCTAAAGAAACCAGCACAGCACCAGACACATAACAGATGTTTAATACAGGGCTGCCTTAGATCCTCCCCATGCAAAGGCAGGTGAGATTTCAAAAGAGATTTGCCTCACAGGGAAACTGCTGAAATCAAGAAGTGGCAGAGAAGTTTGCAGAATCCAATAACCTGTCATCTCCTCTTGATACTCCTGCTTTCTTGGGGCAAACTTGGGAGATCACTTCATCATTTTGAGCCTCATTTTCCTCAAGATAAACTATGTTTGTCAGTGATAGGAGTTCAGAGGCTCATTAAATACAATTTGGGGTGGGTAATATAGGTAAAATGTGCACACAGGGTCAGCCTTCTGTGTTTGTTATAAGCAATATCTATTGCTGAGCTTCTGTTTTTTCAAGCCATCTGAAAGAAAAGAGTTGTGTCTCCTAGAGGGCTCCAGGATCTGAAACAAGAGGATTAAATGAGATGATGTTTATAAAAACCTCAGCATAGGCCAGGCATGGTATCTCACTCCTGTAATTCCAGCACTTTGAGAGGCTGAGGTGGGTGGATCACCTGAGGTCAGGAGTTTGAGACCAGCCTGACCAACATGGTGAAACCCCATCTCCAGTAAAAACACAAACAATTAGCCGGGCATGGTTGCACATGCCTATAATCCCAGCTACTTGGGAGGCTGAGGCAGGAGAATGGCTTGAACCTGGGAGGCAAATGTTGCACTGAGCCAAGATTGCATCACTGCACTTCAGCCTGGACAACAAGAGCGAAACTCCATCAAACAAAATAACAACCACCAAAACAAACAAACAAAGCTCAGCATAAACAACAGTGCTCTGGAGAGAAGAGAAAGGCCCTTTGCATTGTAAGAACATCCAGACTTTGCATGGTTTTACTTTGCAGCTTTTCTTCATTGGTGGAGCTTGCCTGCAGGTTTGTGGGAGGAGTGTACCATGGGATTAGCATCTAGGCAGTCCTTTCCCAGCTCTCCAGTCACTTTTAACACAGTCTTAAATTGGCTGAGTCATGAGTAGAGGACTGGTTCAGATATTCATTTCTCACATATTTGCTGTGCAGTTTACTCATGCCAGGCATTTTGAATTACTGGGAGTATTGAGAGAAAGAAGGTGCAGCCCCTCCCTGACACAGCTCGTGGTTGGGGTGGGGGAACAGATGTACACGCTAACTGATCATTAAACCACAAAGCCATGAATGCTGGGATAATCCATGAAAAGTGCTTAGAATACTGTCTGAGCACATGATAAGGGCTCAATTCATCTTGATTACTATTATGATCAATATAATTATTATTATTAAACACACAGGTTGCAATGGGAACATCAAGGATGGGTGGGTGGATGGGGGATGGCTCATTTTGCCTGGAAGCTCAGAGAAAACTTCACAGAGAGAAGCCGCTATTTGAGTCTTAAAAAGATGACAATATGGCCAAGTCCAGGAGAGGGAAAGTACATCCCAATGGTCAAAGAAATATGTACAAAAGCCTTGATATGAATATCTGACCCATACTGAGATGCCTGCAGGTATTTTAGCAAGGCTACAATATGAAAGGTGTGTATGTGTATGTATGTTTTAGTGGCTAAAGACGAAAATGAAAAGACGAGGGAATAAGAATCAGTTTGAGAAGGTGTTTGTTCTTCTTGCTGAGAAGTTTGGAATTAAGTGTGATTTCAGTAGAAGCATGGCCCATTTATAAAAATATATACATGGAAATAATAAAAAATCTCTGATCAATTGATTCTAATTCAAGAAGTCTGTTCTTTTTTCATTAAGAAGTCTATCCTTATAGAGCAGAATTGTATCAAAATGTTAGACAAAATCTGAATGGAGAGGAACTGTGGTGTAAACGTTGATACAGCTCTATAATACAATTATGTAATTATTAAGATTGTTATTAAAGAACAATATTAAGTAGCTTGGGACAACTCAACCATGTGGCATCAACTGAAAAATGTATAGAAATAAAACTGGCTATCAGAGGAATCTCAATTTTATTACAAATTATATTTGGCTAGACAATTAGAAGGCAATATTCTGAAAGGTTAGAGTCATTACCTGAGGGTGGAGGGATCATGGAAAATTTTTATTTTCTTTTTTTGAATTTATTCCAGTCAGGGAGAAGAAGGGGAAGGAATCTTGTCCCCTAGTAGAGAAACCAGGTAATCAGCCCACAGATTATAGGCTCCCCACACCTTCCTGGTCTGTCCTATGCCTCCTTCAGCTGAAAGGCAAGGTTGGGTGAGTTTTGAGTGGTTCAATTCCCCACAATTGCAGACAGCAACCATAAAGCAAAACTGTCTCCAACAAGAGCTGCAAGAGTTCCTAGCGGGAGAGATCAGGGTGGCCATGGTGAATGGGAAGGATTCCTGTAGGAGGTGGTATTTTACCTGGTCTTAAAGTGTGGGAAGATTTAGATGGATAGGAGGGAGAAAACTCAGCATGCAACCATTTATTTTGTCTAGCTCTTTAATGAGGATTTTAACTCTCTTTCTTGAAGAACTATAGCCCATTGGTGCCATATCCACATGTCAATGCCTCTTTTGGAAAAGGTGATAGAATGAGCCAATCACCTGGTGGAAAACATGTTCATAATCATAGAAGCAATTACAGTAGCTACCACTTGGTGAACACTTGTCAAACACTTTACCTATTTTTCCTCATAAGTGTTCACAGGAGCCCTGTTGCAATTTGCCCTTTACAGATTGGAAAATGGAGGCTTTGAAAGATCATCTAAGATTAACAAACACATAAATGCTAGAGATAGAAATGGAATCTGGGTCAGTCTAGCTTCAGAGCCCATGAGTACAACCAATGGACACTGTTCATTGCAAGAGTTTTTCATTTGTAACCAATGTCAGTCACTTACCCAGGTATCATCGCACCTATCCTCATCATAATTGGTGAGAGAGTCAGAACCCACAATATGGTATCCATTTCCTGAATGAAGGCAGTGAGGTACTGAGATCCATTTATTCACTCATCAAATATTTGAGTGTTTGTTGAATGAATACAGTGGGCAAAACATCACATTCAGTGATGAGGATGACAATACTTATGGACCTTTTAGACTAGAACCTGTTAAAGTGTTCCTAAGGCTTGATGACATGTTAAGGGGGACCAGTGTCCTTAGTGCTGGCCTGAGTACCAAGTTCTGTGTTCCCCTTGGCCATTCGTATGGGTGCCTCGGCATCCAATAGAGAAACCTCTGAACATGCTGTGTGTCCTTAGACAGATCCCTTCCTCCTCTGAGCCTCTGTCTCTCACTAAAGAACAATAAGGCTGCATTCAATAATTTCCAAAGTCTTTCCAGTTTTCAGGTATAATTCTGCATCCCACCTTAAAAAAATAGTTTCTTATGACACAAACGGGAAGAATAAATCACAGAAAGGAAACACTGAGTGAGAAAAGTGACGTCGCATGTATGATTCAATTTGTATTCAGTTCAAAACAGGCATAACTAACCTATGGAGTTAAAAATCAAGATGCTGGTTACCCTTGGAACAGAGGGTAACTGGAAGAATGAAAGAGGGATGCTCCTTTGGGTACCAGATATATTCTGGGTTTTGATGTGAGCGCTGTTTCCACCTGTATATTCACGTTAATGTTTTGTCAACCTGTATTCTTGCCAATTTGGGCTCTATTTATGTCTTTAAAAATACCTTCATAAAATAAATTCAAATAGAATCTAAAGAGAGTGGTAGACTAGGAAGTGCTTCTGGTGGCATAAGAGGTCAGGAGCTCCTGACTTACTTTGTGACCAGGGCAAGTCAACTCCCCTTCCCTGAGCTGTGGGAGGTCACTCAGGGCAACAGCCTTATTTTACAGATGAATGCCACAAGTTCCATGCAATCAACACTGGCTGGCTTTTGTCACTTCTGAGCTTGGATGGGTAGAGGACAGGCTGTGCCTGGGTAGAGGACAGGCTGTGCCTGCAGCATATACCCCGGAGCCTGGAGGTCTTGGAAAGAGCACGCTATCCTGAGTATTCAACAGGTGGCAGTCTTTGCTCAGCTTCAAGATGCTTCGGGTCCACAGGGGCTGCTTTTGTAAGGCAGAATTAGCTAGGACGCTCATCTTGAGGAGAAAGGCATCTCTATTTCTCGGGGTGAGGGTCTTATCCCAGGGTTCCCAACTCAAATATTCTTGCTCCTAACCATTCTATTTAGTGTTCTCAGTTCTTCCAGGAGAAGCCTGGGACAGGAGGCTCCCCAAGCCCCATTCTGTGGAGCAGTTTCCCCCAGCCCTTGAGCCTGCCTCCGCTGAGGGTCATGGGCCTCACTCAGGGTCTTCCCCCTGCAGGGTGGTGGAGGGGGGGTTGTCTATCTTTGAAAACAAGAGAGAGATAACTTTCTGGGAACCTGGGTGAATGCTCCAACAGAGAAAGGAGTGTGAATATTTCATTAAGGGGGCTCGAGTTATTACACAACATTACAAAACCAAGTGTGTTGGCCGGAATCCGAGAAGCACATTTAAATGGGTAAAAGTAGTGGGAAAAGAGGCCCAGAGTGGGGCAAGACTCAAGAAAGGCCGCTGCAGGGCCCTGAAGGGAGGGACCAGCCCTTTAGGGTCTCCTGCCAGATGTATGTGAAGTAGCCTCCATCACCCTCTGCCCTCACCCTAAGCGCATTCCAAGGTGAGGGTGCACTCAATAATGGCAGGACAGTGGTGACATTCAGGAGCCCATAAACTTCTACTCTCAGACTGGGTAATTCTGGAGGATGGGGGGCTCTCAGGCAGTACCTCCTTTCTTGAGGGACCAAAAGGGCTGGAAGAGGCTTAGAACTCAGAGTTACCCCAGGAGGCTGCCCTTGAGCCTCAGATGTCTGAGTTAACTGATAGTCGAGCCTGGAAAAATATACTGAGACCTGTTAGTTAGGGTTGGCGTGAGGATGGGGTATACCATAGGGTTCAACGCTTCCCTCTAGTTGATGGACAAGAATGCACAAGTTCTCTTTATTTAAAGCATTGAGGATTTTCTCCTCTGCGTTGCATCTCATCATGTTTTCTTCTATAACACAAGCCTACTTCTGTGGAGGTAATGAAAAGAACAATATAAAAACATGCAATGAACTATTATGGGATGAGATACTCTGCTAACTTTGCACTTTTTATTTTTTTATAAAGCACTGAAGTATGTACTATTATTATCCCCATTTTACAGATGAGAACATTAAGGCTTAGAGAGGTTAAATAAGTTGCCTAAAGTCATGCTCCTAGTAGATGTCAAAAAGGAATTGAAATCTAGGCTTGTTTGAACCCAGAGCCCACACAGTTTATCTTTCTGGGTTGGAGACTGTGTCAAAAGTCTCCAGGAATTTTCCAACTCCCTGATAATCCAAGGGAGGTGTGGTGGAGGGGAATTCATGGAAGAAGCCAAAGAGTCAAGACATGGGAACAAGAGAAAACCTGGGCCATTCATATAGTATGTCTCTTGTTCTGAGCACTTGGGAAAGCAACTTTACTGTGCAGAGCCTCTGTTTTCTCTAGTTTTCTCTAGTTGCTGTGAAAATGAAGTGAAGCACTATCTGTAATGTGACAAACCTGGTATCTGGCATGAAACAGATATTCAATTAATGTTAAAGCCCTTGTTTTTTTCCAGCTTCCCTGCACCTGACTAACTAGATCTAATTATCTTACAGGGTTGGTTCCTCCTTCCCAGGAAGAGTTTCCTCAGAGAGACTGCAAGCGATGACTGTAAACCAGAGCTATGTATCTGTTGGATGTTCTCTCCCTGCACCTTGAACTCCCATCTCAATACTTAATTACATTGTACTGTACATTGTTTAATTATTTATATTTCCCTCTACGATTGAGCACTTAATGTGGCAGAAACTGTGTCTACCTGGTTCATTATGGAATTCCAAAGTACTAGCAGAGAGCCTAAAATGTTAGAGTACTAAATAAATATCTGTGGATGGATGGGTGGATGGATGAAGAGGTGAATGGATGGATGGAATGATGGATGGGTAAATATATGGATGGAAGGATGAATAAAATGGAAGGATAGGCTAATGGATGGGTGAATGAATGGATGAGGAGGTCAGGGATGGAAAGATGGATAGATGAATGGATGGAGAAATGAATGGATGGAATGATGAGTGAGTGAATGGATGGGTGGAAATATGGATAAAATGGATTGATGGATAAATGGAAAGATAGACAGGTGGATAGATGAAAGGATGGGTAAATGAATGGATGGATGGATGGTTAGATGAATGGATGAAATAGATTGAAGATTAGATATAAAGGATGGTCTGCTTAAGTATCTTCATTTATAACATTCTATCTCACATGTATACACACCGGTTTTTTGGGGAATGTTGGCAGTTTACTATTAATTCCTCGGCTTTTATCATCGTAGGGATGCTTTTCCTAGGCAGAAGCAATACCCAAGGCTCTCTGTGCCTAAACAGGTAAGAGCCACTCTAGTCCAAACCCACAAACAAAAGCATTTTCTAGATGTTTTACTTCACAAACTTCTAGGGAAAAAAAAGTCTCGCTGACAAGGGTGGATGCCAAATTCAATCACTCATTACAATGACTGCCCTCCACTCAGGAAGAGGGGCTGCTGACTTCTGGAATCTTAGATTTGTTTTAGGGTGTTGATAGGAAAGAAGGGAACTGATAGTCACTGATAACCAGGCTGTTAATTGCTCTGCTTATCAGAAGATGGTCTTTCATTGCCATGTGTATATGGGGAGCAGGTGGTTCAAAAGGCAAAGCAGTGTGTGTGTGAGCAATGAGCTTGTGGCTTGGCAGTGACAGGGTCCCGGGGGAGAGGCCAGGGTTCAGGGAGGAGTGAGGGAGGGCGGGGACAGTGGAATACTCTCAGGATAATCTGTTCTTATCAACGGCACGTTTCCCCAACAAACAAACTCCATGTACTTTAACTTATAACTTTGGAAAGCACAGTAGCAGCTTAAATCTGTTGGGCTATAAGAAGATTCCGGTGTTCTTGATTCAGCTTGACCAGAGATAAATCCTGGTGGGTCTCAGAGCCCAGGGTGTCCTTGCCTTTGTGTCCCTTCACTGCACGGGTCACACTCTTTTCCTTCTATTTTTGTAGGTGTCATTCAGGAGCTCTCTTCATGCCCACAAAATTCCCCCTTCTAACTGCATTCTCAAAGTAGAATCAGATCAATACAGAATCCTGGAGGTATCATGATAGAGAAGGCTCTCAGCTGCACCTGCTATTGGAATTATACCTGTGATCTGATACTCCTGTTTTATTTCGACAAAGAAATGGAATTCATAAAATAGAGTAACAGAATGCCCCATAAAGGAGAGTATGGGGGTGACCTCTCAAGAACTGCTGCAATTATTTCCTACAAGGAAGGAGATGCAGAAATATAAGAAACGAATGCAAAGAAAGGAAGGAGAGCAAAAAAGAACAGGAGAAAGGAAGAGTAAAAGGATGAAGGAAAGAAGAGAGAATATAGTGTTGAGTTTCTGCTCAAATTAAGGATAAAGCCACATGTGTTTGTACATTTTCTCTAAAATCCATAGCAACCTAGTATCCATAGCCAAACAGGTAAGTGATTTCCACTTAACAAAGAAACTGAGGCCCAACAAAGTTAATTAATATGGACGAGTCACACAGCAACTGGAATTGCAGCTGAATAAATCTGGCTCCAAGGCACTCTCTTGTAGGTTGCTTTTCTCATGGCTGCTAGGATTACATGGTTCAAGCATAGCCCTGTCAGGTTTCAGTGATCAGAAGGACAGAACCTTGTTGTTAGACAGAAACTAGGGCCTCTATACTGGGCCAACTCCTCATTCTCAAACTCAGGAGCTGGAATTGCCAGACCTTAGAACCAGCTGACTGGAGACTGGATCCGCATTAAAGGAAATGTCCAGGATTTCATGGTTGTTTGAGGCAAGGGTTGGGAGTAGAAATGTAGTTTTTTGAATCTCAGTGTGGTTGCTTTTGGTACTTGTTGAGGACTCCATGTAATCTACTGCACATAAAGTTACAATTAAGAGTTGGAAATAATAAATGAAGATCAGATGGAGGATATGAGGCTACAAATCCCTGACATCTACCTCTACATAGCTAATCTGTGAAATGGGATTATCATGGTATGATGTGTCCAGAGCAGTCCTCATTATGTCCTCCTTTCAGTCTATTGGTAAAATGTTTTGAAGACATTACTAGAAAGCATTCAGTAGGTATAAACTATATGACCCTAGAAAAGAATTCACATGCCTGCTACATTGAACAATCATCACTGAGGTTGCTCAATAGGACTGATAAAGATTCCAGGGAAATAAGCTAGTATAGGTGTAGGGGTAAGGGAATTGAAGTCAGCGTACTTGACTCTGTGTTCAAGCTTTGACTAAATTTCCTGGTTATTCATTCTCTCAGTTTTAAAACAAATGATGATATAAAAAATAGCTTTCTTATGGCCATTCTCTTCCTAACACTTCATGTCCCATAACAGCAGCTCTGAGCAAGTATTTAGCTCCCTTAGAGTTTTTTGGTGGCCTCCTTTGATGGTCCCTGCTGTTCTTGGGATAAACTCTAAAGTCCTTGAGGTGATATGTGGGGCCCCTTCTTCTCTATGCCCTCACTATCTCTGAGCCTCAGTTTTTATTGCTTCTCCCTTTTACCCTCAGGTTTGTCATGCTTCCTCATGGGCAGGGCCCCTGTGCCTGAATCCCCCCCTCCCCCTCAGACCTCTTCCTCCTTAGTGCTTTCTTTCTCTCTGATATCAGCTCTGCTACAGTTTTTGACCTGTTTATGCATCTCAATTATCCTTCTATTATATGTCTTATTTACCACATAACTCTTGGAATCATTATATTGCTGTTGATTTGTGAGTTACCCATTTTTTTAAAAAAAGAACATAACAATGAACTCCATAAGGATTGAGATCATATTGTTTTTATGTTATTCATTTTGTCTCTACTGATAACCTGTGATAGAGTCAGATATTTGTTGAACGAATGAATGAATGGAGAGATGGAGGGAGACATTGAGGGAGATACAGAGGAAAGTAGAGAAAGAGGGGGAGGGAGGAAAAGATAGAGAGATGGAGGGAGGAATGATCACCAGATGGAGCTGACTTTTCTCTGAGAAGATATTTATAGTCAATTACAAATGAGTGGACCAGTCAGATGTGATCCTGTTCCTTTATGTGGGATATATAAAGATGTGAAATAACTCCTTTAAATTTCTTCAGATTCCCCAAGACTAAATACCCATGGAAGCGCCCCTAGGGTGCTTGAAGCCTTGAAGGGGAGGTTGCATTCTTTCTGAGCTCTGGCAACTGGGCTGTGGACATTATTTATTACCGGAGAACTGCTAGCTTGTAAGATGCCCATCCCCCCCCACGTTTATTATATACTTTTTTGATCAAACTGTAAACCAACAAGAGAGTGTTTAGCAATCATTAACAGCTGTTCTTGGAAGAGGACTAGATCATATAATTGTACATTTTACAATGTTCACCCTGGCCACTGACTGTTCCACCTCTGTGGCCATGCATGTCCTCTGTAGCTGGACATATCACAAACAAACCTCCTGGCTAAAATCAGAAAGGGAAGGAGCAAGAGGAGTGGGAGAAATATTCAAAAAACAATTTACTCCCTATCAAGTTGCTGAGCAGCTTGAGGCCACTGCATTTTGGTTTGCTGCTAAGTGAATATGTAACCACTTTATATATTTCAACAAAATTAAACTTAAACCTACAGAATTAGGTTTATTAATTTCTGTCAGGGCTCAATGGGGGAATAAGAATGGCCATTCATTATGGACACACAATTACTGGAGACAAAAATGAAGCCCAGCACTATTAAGTATAATAAAAATGTTGAACACTGAGGAAATTTTCATTAAATATAATCTATTCTTTATATTACTACACTTAATCCTTGATGTCTACTCCTCTGTTTTTCTCCAACCTATTTAATTTTATTACTTAACTTTTTATAAATGTTTCTTAATATAATTATGATTAAATATTTGGGAGGAGAGAAGAACCTTAGTCTCTTAAAAAAGAAGGAAGGAAGGAAGAAAGCTCTTTTCATCTTCACTCCTATGATGGTGAAAAATGATGTTTTTTTGAAAAAAATAAGTGCTAAGTGGGATTTTATTGTTGGGGCAAGGCCAGAACATGAGAGAAGGAAAGGCAATAAATAAGAAAAAAGCAGCACTGATCAGCAATTGTAGTAGAGCTCTTAATATTACGCATTTAAATAAAACTCCACTGCCTTACCAAAAGTGTCTGTGAATATTTGCATGGCCAAACCCTGTAATTAAAAGATGGGCCTAGCTAATGTTATTGCTTGCACTACATGGAAACGCTTGTGATTCAAACATTTATTTTTTTAAGCCAGGATAGGTTCCTGTGCTAGTAAGCTTTCTCTGTTTTTGAGAATGAACCCTCAGTTCCGCTCTCTAGAGGAAGAGAGTGGAGGGCTAAGTATTAAGATGTTGTGGTGTCTCAGGCAAACTCTCCAAACTTTTAAAAACAGAAGGAAAGCTGGTCATGTGGCCATGGACAGAAGGATAGTGGGACATTAAATGGAAAGCAGTACAAATTTAATTTTATTTGCCAAAAGGTAGTCACTGTGCTTTCAAGCTTCTTAGTGGACATATTATGTAGCATGGTCTGACGTATTTTTTGATACGTAATAATTGCACATATTTACAGGGTGCATGTGATATTTTGATTCATGCATACAATGCATTTTTAAAGCACAGTTCGGTTAGAAAGTAGCAATTATATAAGCATGGGATTTAGGGATATTGAAATGAAATGGTGACTCATACTTATGCCAATTAATGGCTGCTTTAATGACTACATTCAAAACAGAGGGGTCTTGGTCTCATGGCCATTCACTTCAGGAGTCCAGTTCTGGGCACCACATGTTTAGTTTTAAACGTTGTCTCTTTTCTACATTTTCAAGCTATGCAAGAAGAAAAATCAAGCTTTCACCATTAGTTTCTCTATGTATAGCTTGAACCCTACCCTCCCGATATGCTTATTCTGTTCTGCTACTAAGCTGGGTACTTGATATTTGCATTGTAATAACTGTGTAAATTTTATTCATAGCTGAGTCATGTTGTATACAGTATAATGATCCTTTTTAAAAAATTTATAGATTTGTTTCTTTGGAAGCCAAAAATTTTTGTTGCCATTGCTGTCATTATTATTACTACTTTTTGCATAGTTCTTGACATATACTTATTCTTTCCCTAATCCTGCCATTGGTGTAAATCTCAAAACTAGGATGTTTTGTCAATGCTATCTTCTTCAAAATGGCCCTCTTGAGCCTTCCCACCTGCTCCAATCTGGATTGGAGGCTCATAGCTGGGGTCTGGGGATCTCCTGTCACCACCATTCTGGGTGCCCTTCCCTCTCTTGTGCTGAGTCCGTTTTTTCCTGAGTCCCATGCTCTCTTCTTGATCTACCCCTTCCCCCATGATGTTTTGTAACACATATCTTCTGGTAACTTCCAGAGGAGGAATGCATGGGAATTAAAATGTTGAGAACTCGCCCTGTTAGAGAAGCTCCCCCTTACAGCACTGTCTGAGTGATCTCCCCCAGTTTCTCCCTGTACCATCATCTTATTTCAGTCCTCTGCCTAATCTTCACTTGAACTGACAATATTCTTATTTATGTATTAGCTCACTTTGTTTATTGGCTTCCCCACAAGAAAGTAAGGTCATGAGTGCCAGGTCCTTGCCTTCTTTGCTCACTACTGAGCCCCAGTGCTAAGAACAATAACAGATCCACTAGATCATCCATGAATGTTTGCTGAATAAAGGAATTGATGAGGTTAGTAGCTTGCTTGCACATATGAATTTATACAGAGAAGGAGGTGTTGGAGAAATTTTGGCCCTCATTTGACGTAGCCCATCGTTAGACAGAGGACATGTGGTTCTCCATATGAATTCTCCGTATGAATGAGAATATACATCAGCCTTTAAAAATAAAATCAGTAGCAGCCTTCCCCGGTGCCACCTACTCCTGGTCCCTCTAGCATGGGGCTTTCTTTTCAGCCAAAGATGCAAAACACCTAGACTTCAGGCCCTCCATGGAGCTTTCTGTCCTGTAGGATTTGGTATTGCTCTCCAAAACAATGTGAAGAAATGCTTGATTCTCATCTTGCATAGCTGGAAGAAAGTAAAAAACGGCACTTAAAATTGAATGTGTGGTGGCAAAACTTGAGCTGAGACAAATTCCAGAGAGGCGTGCTAAGAGATGTACTCCCTAAAGATTCAGTATTCTAGAACGGTACTGTGCAGACTGTTCAGAATATGTGAGTGCATATGTGTATGTGTGTGTGTGTACATGTAAGTAGACATTGCGTGTGTGTGTATATACATATATGTGTGTTTATAAATGACATATTGATTACAGTAATATAGCCATTATAAAACATGTGAAAAATAGAATTAAAAAATAGAATAAATGAAAATAACTTTAAATGGAAATGTTGATATTTTCTTTGTACACCCTATTCAATCATTATATGTATACCCTTTTGGAAATTCTGATTTAGATTTGTATGTATCAAACTTCAATGTTCTGGGGAAGCACCTGGAGGACTTCTTAAAAATTTAGATTTTGGCTGCGTGTGGTGGCTCAAGCCTATTGTAATCCCACCACTCTGGGAGGACGAGGAGGGTGGATCACTTGAGGTCAGGAGTTCGATACCAGCCTGACCAACATGGTGAAACCCCGTCTCTACTAAAACTACAAAAATTAGCTGGGTGTGGTGGCGGGCACCTGTAATCCCAGCTACTCAGGAGGCCGAGGCAGGAGAATCGCTTGAAACCAGGAGGCGGAGGTTGCAGTGAGCCCAGATCGCACCACTGCACTTAGCCTGGGCAACAAGAACAAGACTCTGTCTCAAAAGAAAATAAAAATTTAGATTTCTGTGCTCCTTTCAAAGAATGGCTCACTAGGACGTACGAATCTGCATTTTCGCTACCTTCAAATACTGACCTAGACACCCTGAGCATTGCTTATTTGGGAAGATCCAAGCAAGTCAACATATTGGGATTATGCCAGCTCAGCTTCTGGTCGAATTGCCTTCACAAACACATTTAAAAAAAAATTAGCAGGCTCTTGGATTTGATGAGAAAGAATATCAGTTAACAGCAACAACAAAGATCACAGATCTCTCTTTTCTGCAACTTTCATTAAAGAACTATTGTCCGTGGCGGCTGTGGATGCTCCTTACATTATGCATTCTTCAGATTTAGTGTGAAGGGTTATCATTTTAAAAAGAAATGGTCCAATGGTACTAACAGCTACCTACTTTGAATCCCGTATTTTGCATCGTATTTAGTGCTAATCACTTTTCTTTAGCGCCGACAAGACAGACCATTACAAAATAGGTAATAGTATCCTCAATTCACAGATGTAGAAACTGAGGCCTAAAAGTCACTCCTGCCACAAACAATACAAAGTAAAACAGAAACAAACAAAAAACCTTGATTCCAGACTTGCAAGGTATGATGTGAAAACCTAGAGAAGTGCAGAACTCGCCTAGGATCACAGAGCTGGTGAGTGGTTGAGCTGGATGTTAGCTGGGGCTTCCTGACTCAAGCTCCATGCTGTTGGTACAAGGCTGAGACTTCACTCCCTAACACCCCTCGACTGATGGTTGGCTCTGAGCTAACTGGGACAGGCAGAGCTGTTTAATCAATTCCTCTGTCTTCCTTCAGTTACATCCTCTATCAGCTGCTCAGCTTTGTAACCTTCTTGTGATAAGTAGTGAGCAATGCAAAAGAGAATTCAAAAGGATCACAATTCATCATGTCCAGTACACCCCAGAATGAAAAGGACCCTGAAGTTCTGATCCAACGATTCAATGATGCCACATTCTCCTAGAAAAGACTCCCATATACTCAGCATCACTGATGGGCTGCCACTCAGCCTGTACCACACACCCTCCTTGCTGGGCTGCGCCCCATCCCTCTATCCACATGTTTGGCATCAGTTACGCAAAACAGGCAGAAGCCAAGCAGCATTCTCTCTTTCCACCCTGATGTTTTGGCATTGTCTACACATGGCCTCTGGGGGCATTCTGGTGGATGCTCTCTTTTCCCTATCACAGTAATATTAACCTTGTTTAATAATCTATTAACACAGAGGATAAAGATCTTGTTAACATTCACAAGCTTTCTTTGCCACTGAAACAACACTATCTTTTTGTACACTTTAAAGCCTGATTTTTTTTTTTAAATGGCAGGGGTTGATAGATGTGGTGGTAAGGTACTGGCAAAGAGACAGGAGGTCACCTGGTTCAGATCCCAGCCTGCTGTTTACCGATGTGACCTTGGTGAGGTCACCTAGCCTCTCTGAGCCTCTGTTTTCTCATTTGTAAAATGGAGCGGCTGAATCTACATTGCATTGCTATTTTGAAGTTTCAAGAAAATGTATATAAAATGTCTAACCTGAGACAAAGTAGTCACTGATATATATTAATTCTTTTCACAATCCTTACATCCCCATGAAATGGGTTGGCAAGGAATTGAAATTAAGCCCATCAATGAGTACCCCCTTTACGATGCTTGATTTTTGACTTGTAAGCACCCTCCCCCAGAGACAGAAGCCATACTGTCTACCATGACAGCTGTGCCTCTTCATCAATTCAACTAACATTTGGTGGAGAAAAAGAAACTCAATAGACAAAGCTATGGTGGATCTTCGGAAATCATTATAATGACCCGGAAGCAGCCGAGTGACTTGCAAAGTCCATCTATGTATTTGTAGCCAGCTGTCAAGGAAAGTAAGAGAAGGGAAGAAAAAGGCTTTAGTCCCCTTTGCGGTGCATGTCCTGCCTACCTCTTATGGACTACTCACTGGTGTGCTAGAGGCCCCAGCCAGCTGTTTTACAAGCTTCACCATGTGTAAGTATCACTGGGGATCCTGTGAAAATGTAGCCTGCAGATTGCAAATGCAGATTCATTCAGTAGGCCTGGAATGGGGCCCAAGACTCTGCATTTCTAGCAAGCTTCCAGACCCTGCTGCTGCAGGTCCCCAGACCATTCTTTGAGTGGCAGGCACTCTCATTTTGTACACATCATTCGATTGGCAGAGATGCTTTTGCACTGTTTTCTGCTCCATCTACTAATTCCTCACCCCTTCTGCCTCTGAGTGAGTTACATTCCCCTGTATTTCCTTTTCCCTTTCTTGGCCCAGTGATTCTTTAGAGTCCCCTTGTTCTACTTGGCTATTCCTGTCATTCTCCTTCTTAGACTCTGAGTGACAGCAAACAACATCAAGTTCAATCTCTCAAGGAGGAGTTTGCAGCTGGAGATGGGGAAATAATAAAAATAAGCAAGTAGACAACATTGCAAATCCATGAAACAGAGTTCCAAGACAGGAAGTTAAGATATTAAACACTAGTTAAAAGAGGAGGATTTTCTTTTCAGCAAATGTCACATGTGTGGGGTTCAAATAGAAAGTTTAAAATCTCCGACATTGCTAGGAAATTTGTGGAGATGTTGCTAAGACGCCGCACAGATCTACCGAGATTATTATTTTCATTCTTACTGAATGGAATACTTGAGAAAAAAAAAAGTGTCAATGTCCACTGCATCCCACTCCTCTCCATCAAATTCAAATGGTCTGAGTTGGGATTCAGATGTAGATTTGTTTTTAAGCCACTACAATGGAGAATAATCAGGATTTGGGGGCTGGGGTGCAGGTTGGTTGGGAGGAAAAGACTCTTGCTTATCTGGCAGAAAAACATACAAACGTGTTTCTATAGGGATTCCAAACTAATACCTTCCTTTTGGGAAAAAAAAAAAAGCATCTCCTAGGTGATTTTTTTTTTCCCTCAAATGTATTCTTCAACAGAGAAATATTCATTTCCCTCCTGGATTAATTGCAGCCCTGTTGCTGATGGTTTTTGCATTAAATTCAGCTGCTGCTTGCTGTGGGTAAAGGCGATCTGATGGGGAATGCGCGAAGAGGGGCAGCTGCAATTCGTAGGGAAATTATTACCATTTCAAATGTCACTCAGCCTGATGCGTGATTAAGGGGAACGTGAGGCACCTCCTGTCTAGGCCATGGGCTGATACAAAAGCGGAAATCTGTTCTCCCAGACTGGCACGCTGCACTGTCCTAACCAATGCCTGTCACCCCCAAAGCTGCCTTCCCCAGCACACTCAGAATCCTGAAGCATTTAGTTTCGATTACAAATGTCACTTGTCATTTCTCGGATGCTGGCTACATTAATAAACCTTTTCCTTTTCCTTCTTGTAGAATTTGATTAAAGTGTCTTGTGGATAAATCACATTTATCTGTTTTCCTTCATTCCCACGTTGTGTACACGAAACGGCAGGAAAGGAGAAACACCTGAACTTTCAAGTCCCTGGAGTGGGCAGATGCATCGTCTCATTAAGTACTCCAGAGGCTCTGCAACATCCTAAGGGATTTTTGCTTAACTTGTTACACAGAACTGTGCAACCAGCGGTCTCCTTGTGCGCATGGGGATACAGCGAACCCTTGGGATGGGAAGGAATGGGTCTGCAAGAAAGAACAGACTCTTATGGAGGGAAGGGGGCAGGCTGGGCTCACGTGGGAAGACAGCATGTGGCTGAGTGAGGCAGAGACCAAAGGTGACTGGGCGGAGGAGTGTTTTCTTGCAGGGCTGGAGTGTCATGTGCTGACATGGCAAATCTGTGGTTCCAATCAAGGTGGTCCCGGGGCCAAAGGCTTTTACCAATGGCAGCAGAGCTCATGGCAAGATAGGGGCTCTAGGTTTAGACAGAACTTGGATTGAGTCCCAGCTCTGCCCTGGAGCACCCTGGTTCACGAGTGATGACTGTGGTCCTCAGTCTTCCATAGCATGATGAGGATTCAGTGAGGTAACACCCGGGTACAAAGAAGTTAATAATGTTGTTGCCTATTAGTACTGCTCAGGGTGACCCTCACAACACATGGCAAACAGTGAGAAGGGTCACCACCAAGAGCACGGCTCTGAAGTAAGGTTTTGGATGCCCCCTGCTGGGCCAGGTCTTAACTCTTTAGTTGCTGGATTGCCTACCTGGCAGAAGCCATATCAGCAGAGGGATGGGACACAGAGACCCCTTTCACCTGCACAGAAGTATTTAAATATTTTAGCAAGGGGAACAACTGTGTTGGTCTTAACAGGCTGAATATCAGCCTTGCTGCTGTGGGTTAACTGAGTGACCTACTTTGTGACAGCCCTCTGCTCAGACTGTATAAAATACCTCTACAGAGACGGCTATCATCTGGGGGGCTCATGGTGTAACCTTAGATCCAGCCAGGGGTTCCTGGTGAGACCCTCTGTGTGATTCACACATGCTAAACACCTTCTGTGTACTAAGCACCAGGTTACAAAGTGACAAAAGTAGGCAGAAAATGCCACAGCCCCCAGTGAGCTCAAGGTCAAGTAAAAGAGACAGGTAAGAAAACAGGGAATTGCAAGGTGGAACATCCAGATAAATCAAAAGCATACAGATGACAGAGGCATGGATTCTGCCAGTGGGACTTAGAGACAGCTTCAGAGACAGTTGAGCTTTTTAAAAATATATATTAAATTTTAATTACACCAATTACACCAATTAAATGTCACTGGTAAAAAAATTAAACGTATACAGATAAACCTAAAGACCCCCTAGGACCATTCTAGCTCAATCCCTAACCCCATAGGTAACACGGTTATTAGTTTGATGTGAATCTTTGAGTCTATTGTTTTAAAAAATCCTAATGGTATGTTGCGTGTGTGTGTGTGTGTGTGCGTGTGTGTGAATGTTTACATAAATTGTATCATTATTGTATCTATCAGCATTGAACTTGCATTCTGTTTCTCGCCAACATGCCCAGAGGCTCTCCAGGTGACTACATAATAAATTGCCTGTCTTGTCATCTCCTGCAGAGTAGTTCATTGACAGTGGGTCCATAATTTGTATAGCTGTTCTCCTACTGATGACATTTATATAATTTTGATTGTTCATACTAGAAAAAGCACTAAACATCTTGCTCCTGTCTCCTGGTAAATAAGTGTTCAATGCATGAGATATAAGAATCTGCATTTGTTGAGTCATTAAGTATACAACAACTTTCCTCCTTACCTCCACCCCAAGTAGCTGTTTATACACATATCTTTTCACCAGTTGAGTATAGTAATGCCAGTGTTTCCATACCCTTGCCAACACATATTACATTTTCCCCATCTCATAGGTGAAAAAAATTTAATGATTTTTTTAATAGAATGCATGGGTCTCATATTTTAATTGGTCTTCTCCTGAGTGTATAATGTACACCAGCCGTTTATATTTGTTTGGGTTTAGATTTAGACGAAGACTAAGACTCTACGAGGCAGATAGCTTGCCAGGTAAGAGAAAGAAATGAGGGCAAAAGTAGCAAGTGCTTTCAGAGGTCTACGGGTTTGGGGAATGTGTTGTGAGTGAAATATTGGGTAGAAAGGGAGAAGGATGTGAATGAGAGAGTGGTGAAACCAGCATTGTAGGGTTCTGGACCACACTAAGGGATCTACCTCCCATCCTATTGCCAAAGAAGACACATCTGGCATTCTCAGGTCTTAGAGGTTTAAGATGAAGTTTGCACTTCAGAAACATGCCTCTGGCCGCCTTGCAGAAGAAAGAATGAATACAAAGTAGTAGCAGAGGGGATAGAGACCCAGGACTTATTTCTAAGGTGGAAGTGACAAGGCTTGATAGACTTTTCAAGTAGAGTTTGAAAATGATGGGTATACTGGACACGTATTATGCAACTACTCAGAACTCTTCTTCTTTAGTCTCCCAGATGGATGCAGACTAGAAAGATAGATAGGTGCAAATAGAAAGGTGCTACTCAAAGTGTGGTTCATGAGCCAGCAGTCTCAGCATCATTTGGGAACTTGTTAAAATGCAAATTTGTAGCTCTACCCCACATCTACTGAATTGGAATTTCTGGTGGTGGGTCACCTCCAGGTGACTACTTTGCACACTTAAATTTAGAATCACGAAGGTCTAAGAATCTTATCCAAGATTCCACATGAGAAGAGTCTGAATCCCTGAGTCACCACCTGGAGGAGAGCCACTCAGGAGAGCCAGCTAAACAGGATCTCTTGCATAAAATCCAGACTGAAAAAACATGGTTGCCTGGTTAGGCCATTGAGATATCTATTTGTTGAAGCAGACTGGGTCTACAACGACCAATACACAGTTCATTTAAACAAAAGTCCAGATTTCTGCTCCCCTAGCAGACATTTTTAAATCTCCACTCTGAGAGGTGAATATGTTTATAATCAATGGTCAGATTTGCATCTTCCATGCGGCCACTGGGAAGTAAAACTAGGACTTACGTTTTCAGTCTCTGTGGAGTCAGGAGAGGACCAGGACCAATTTCGCCAGCTCTGTATAGGTCTCGAGTGCTGATGAAATACTTTTAAGGATGATTCTTTTTCCTAGCTTGGGTCTGACACTCTAGATGCACAAGTGGCCCAAGTGATTTCTCCACTGGGAGAAAGACCTGGAGAATAAAAATAGGGAAAAAATATTCCTTCTCAAATTCCTGCTTCTCATCCACCACTTTTATCACCTTTAACCTCAGTTCTCCTTTGAAGAACAAACAACTGCATCCCAACTCGCCTTCCACCGAGTATCCTGTATTCCTCTATCTAGAAAAAGAAAAATAACAGCAAACACTTTGTGTGCTTGCATCACGCTGTTCCTAGTGTCTCTGTAGGTCACTGGGTTGAGAAAGATTCTGAAGCTCTGTTGTAACACAGTGGGTGATATGGTTAGGCTTTGTGTTCCCACCCAAATCACATCTTGAATTGTAATCCCTCCATATTGAGGGAGAGACCTGGTAGGAGGTGACTGGATCATGGGGGGCAGTTTCTCCCATGCTGTTCTCGTGATAGTGGGGAATTCTCAAGAGATCTGATGGTTTTATATAGTTTTTCTTGTGCTCACACATGCTCTGTCACCTGTTGCCATGTAAGATGTGCCTGCTTCCCCTTCTGCCATGATTGTGTTTCCTGAGACCTCCCCGGCCATGCAGAATTATGAGTCAATCAAATTTTTTTATTTTAAATAAATTACCCAGTCTCAGACAGTTCCTTAGAGTGGTGTAAAAACGGACTAATACAATGGGAGAAAATACCAGTGAATTTTTTCTCGTCGCAATATACTTCAACCCTGTGTTGGTAAATGCATTACTTGTTATTTCTAAGAACCTTCTTCTCTGACTCCACACACTTTCTGCTCTGCCTATACAGTGAAAATTCACTCAGGGGTCTTGGGATTTCCTCTGTGGCTCCTTCAGGATTGAATCTGGGAGCCTCTGTCTCTTGCATGCATTTCCCATTGGCCTCTCAGAAGGTCAGTGTCTTGGGAAGAAGTGACACCTTATGCCTTCTATGCACCTCAAGCAGCAGTTCTGGGTTGAAGGCATCTTTTGGTATTGGTGCTGGAATAGGCATGTGTGGTGAGGCCACTCAACCCAATGCCTCTATCCCAGGAGCCAGTCAACCACAGTTGGTTGCCCAAAGGTGACTTATCACCTGTTTTTTGTACAGCTCACAAGAATGCTTTCTACATTTAAAAAATAGAACAATTAAAATAACAATATCTAGTGACACATGAGAAGTATTTAGCTATACATGTAATAAAAAATTATATAAAATTCAAATTTCAGTGTCTGTAAATACATTTTACTCAAGCACACACAGCCATGCTCCCTTGTTTATATGTCTGTGGCAGCTTTTCCGTTCCAACGGCAGGGCCGGCCAGTTAAGATGAAGACTGGGTTGACGTGCAAAGTCTAAAATGTTTCATATCTGACGTTTTGCAGAAAACTTGTGTTGATCTCTGCTCTATCAAGTTGGGAAACCAGGGGCTTATGGGAACCCTTTCCCATGCTGTCAAATAGATTTCCTGGATTGACACATCCTTGGTGTGGCTACTTATTAAATTATTGGGCAGGTTAGGGTAGTTTTGAGGGTTTTCAAATTTGAAAACTGGGTTTTGGGTGGGGTGGTGAGTTGGTCAGATGTCTAACCTCAAGCTCCTAAAACCCACACAGGTATGAAAGTGCAAGTTCCGTTGGATGTGGATTTCACTGTGGGGAGAAGAGCAAACGGAAACTTTAATGGAGAGGTCTCTGCTTTTGCAGGTGCCATGTTTTTAAATTAGGGTGTGGGCTGATGAGGCCCAACTCCATCTCAGAGGCATCATGGGAAGGGCATGGAATCCATCAGACATCAAACAAATGGCTTTGGGTGAGAGCATCTTGCAACTGGCACATACATAATTGTGGGGTTCACCATTCCCGATGGGAGCTCGGAAAATCAAGATGCAATTCCGAACGGCATTTCCAACCGTCCCTGGAAATGGGGGGAAATCAGTTTTATTTATTAATTCCATCTTGCTGGCTACCAATTTGGTGCGAACAGTTATGTTTTTCAGCATGTTTCCACCTTGCAACTCGCAGAGTTAATTTAATGAAATGAGTAGTCTTGTGATGACCTGAAGGGGGAAAACACATTAATCTGGAAACTATCAAAGCCGTCTGACATGTATTATTGTAGGATTCAGAAAAAATAAACAGTTTATGTAGAAGATTAAGTGGCAGTGTGGATTTGCTTTTGACATATCTTGTCTCCAAATCTAAGTTGGGAATTTATTATCACGCCATCATGTCACAGCTATCTCATTTATATGATAACACATCTGTAATGTTTTACAAGTGCAGCACTACTTGTTCGAAATGGGGCTTTTTTAAGTCCTAAATTATAGTACCTGGAGAGGCATGCATAATTATAGTGCGTGTTAGCAAATGAGAGGGTGCATTTTCCACCCGCACTCAGCATTAATCGTCAGCACAGTGGGTGCAATAAAATCATAATTGCTTCTTCCAAACTTCTCATCTGAGCTGCACAGGTTGAAGGCGGTGGTTTGGTGGGGAGATGCCAACACCGTGGTGGGTGGAGGCTTCACTCTCATCTTTCCAGAGAGTCCCTGGATTGTGTGGCTGGAATTGCTTGTGAGTTCAGACAGGGAGCCAGTCCCCAGTGGAGCTACACATTCAGGTTCCCTAATCTTAAAAATACTCTCAAATCAGCACATGACAAAACAGTACAGAATGGTGATTACGGGCCCTGTTTTCTGGATGTAGGTTTGGATTCCAGCTCTGCTCTTCAATTTTAGGTAAATTATCTCCTTATCTGAATAGCTGTTTTCTCATCTGCAAATGAAAGATGGTAGCTCCTAGCTCAAAGTGTTCTTAAAGCAATTAACAATGCTTATAAAGCACAAAATATACCTGCAATAAGCGGAAGGTGTAATTACAACTCTCCCTCTGAACACCATTGTCTAATCTGTGCTGTCCAATAGGGCCATCACTGGCCACATGTGGCTAGAGAGAAAATGAAATGTGGACAGTCCCAGTTGAAAAGGGCTGTAAATATGAAACACCTACTGAGTTTTGAGGGTTTAGCATTGGAAAAGAATATAAAATATCTCACTAATTTTTTCTATTGGTTACATTTTGAAGCAGTAATATTTTGGCAATAATAAACGTTATCAATTTCTACTTTAATTTTTTATTTGTGGCCACTAAAACATTTAAAATGATGTAAAGGGCTCACATTTTATTTTTATTACATAGTGCTGGTCTAAACAAATGAACGCTGGCCAAAACATTACGTGAGTATATGTTTAGAGTTGCAACTCATGTTTCTTGGTATTATCATCATCACTGATTTACTCTTATCTTACTCTGGAAAAAAGTATTGCAGATACATTTGTAAAGAAAATAGAGAAGATCTAATGATTACTGTGAGTTTCCTAATTTAACTGCTAGCTCCCTGGTAGCTAAGGCAAAGAAAGAAAATGTATGTGGATCATATGGATGTCCTTTTAGAAGGCATAGGATTCATTTGGAAAGCACAGCTTTCTCCTAGCACTGCCTTCTCAACAGGTTATTTCCTGGTGCAATCTTGAAATTGCATATACACCTGCACCTTTCCATCCTCTCCAAACAAGGCTTTTATGAAGTCAGAATGCTGTGAGTCATGCGAACTCAGTGATGATAATTACATGCCCCTTCGTTTATGTAAAGTATCTTATTTGATCCTCAAAGCAGCCCTGCAGGATGGGCCGTGCAAGGACTATTGTTTCTTTCTTATGTATGACAAACCCGAAGACTGGGGGGACGTCAGGGACTTGCTCAAGTTTTTGTAGCCAGTAAGTAACAAGGCCAAGACTCAAACCCTCGTTGTCCAAAGTGGAAACTCCCTATGCTTTTGGCAATCTTGTACATGTTAGCGTGAAAGACATTCCTGAGAGAACGCAGAGAGCATGAGGCCCCTTGCCAATAAAGGGGACACACAGGCAACTGGGAGGCTGATAACTCCAGGGATGAAACTATGTTTAACCAAATAGAAGGAATAGATGCTTCTACATGCATTCCACAATTTTACTAACCGTGACACACCTAACTCAAAATATTTTCTATCTGGGCCTCCAGGGATGACTGGTCTTTGGGTATATTAGCTTGCTTACCTCTGAGAGTAGTTCTCCTGGAAACCTAACACACTTGTCAGTCACCTGGGACCTTGTCACAATGCAGATGTTCAGGGAGAGGCCTGCGGAGGGCCAGGGTGGTACCGTTTCTCCCAGCATAATGCCTAGCCTGTTGGTCTGAGGTTTGAGTAGTGAGGTCTATTACACTTATTCTCTGCTTTTCTCCCAAACTGTCTCAACCATAGACTTTTATACAAACAGAAGAGTACTGATTCTCAAATTTGGCTATACAAGAAAACCTCCCTGGGGGCTTTTAACCAATACTGATGCCTGAGACCTGCCCTAGACCAATTAAATCACAGTGTCTGGAAGTGGGGCTCCGAGGTTGGTAAGTTTTCACCTCTCCCCAGGTATTCTAATCTCCATCTGTGCTAGAAAGCTTAACGTTTGAGACCAATGGGATCATACAGCTTATTTCCCTCTGCTTGGAAACTACCTGAGACTATCCAAAATGACACAACATGGTCGTTCATTCTTAAATTCAACTATTGAGGGCCAGCGATGTGCAAGGCACTAGATGCCGCATGGAAGGTCCTGGCCTTCTTCTCAGTGTGTTTATTCTACTGGGTTAAATTGCTGCTGTAGGGATCTCTGAGAAGAGCAACAGGATCATTTTAGATAGTAAGTGCTGTGAGGTAAATACAATGGAAATGGGATAGAGTCACTGATGGAGGTTGACAGAGGAGATTTAGATGGAGTAGCCAACTTTCAGGGAGAGTTGAGAGAGAAGGGAATGGCCCATTGGAAAAAAAAGAGGGGAAGGAGATTTTGGTAGAAGGAACCCCCAAGCTCACAGGTAGAGCGAGTTACCAGGAGACCAAAATTGGGAACTCAGCTGTTTTCAACCCAGGGCAGCAGCTTTTAGAAACACTGGTAGAGAATTGTAAAAATCTAGATTCCCATGTCCCACCTTCATTTTAGTTCACTGCAATTCACAGAGTGGGGCTGGGTATCATCATGTAGATGTTAAAAGCAACTTGGGTGATTTGGATTCAGCCTCTAGACTAAGGAGTCCCAATGTAGACACTGAAAAGCAGAAACTTGAGCCAGAAATCAAAGGTGTGTTGACAGCCCTTCCCTTCAATAAGCGAATAGCTCAACCATCTTCTTTGAGCTACAGACACAGTAATGTAAACAGTCTCTAGAATTCCCACATCACTTCCTTTCTTTTCCTTTTCAATAAACAGCTGGTGAATGTGACATTAATTTAACTGTAATGACTGCTTTTAATTTTCATTTTAAATCTATACAGTTACTATATATTGGGTTGCTGGCTGGTGCCAACTGCCCTGGCCACATGTCTGGTTTTCATTTAGTCTGAGTTCCTTTAGGGTAGTCGTCTTCAGAGGCCTGGTTTAATGCATAACCCTAATTGCAATGTGGAATTAAGCTGGTGCTGACTGTAGCATTTTCAGTTTCAAAATCAAGAAAAGTATCTCCTAGGAGGGGGAAAGAAAGGTCTCCCAGGGTTACACTCCCTCATGAGGGCCTTATCTTTGTACATTTTTTACATTCAACGTTTTTTTAATTGAGTGCATAATATTGCTATAAAATAGCCATTTAGATAATGTGGTCAGTCTGCTGGCTTATAGATGTATCTTCTCGGTTTGAAAATGTCCCCTTCTCCTCCTCCTACTCTGACATGGGCCTGATTTCCCATTAAAAATGCTGGCAGCTTGAAAGTGAGGACGCAAATGCAGGCTGAGCTCCTTCTCCCAAGTTATGCTCAGTGCTGAGTCTTTCCTGGATCCCTCAACAGTCTTGGAGGGAAGTTAAGTTGTCAGCTGATAATCATTTCCAACAACTGTTGGCTGGAGATCTGCTACATAAAGGATTAAATCTCATATTTTCATATTAAATATATAAGAAAAAAGAAGGATTTTCTCCAAGATGGTAAATACCGTTCAGTGAAGCACGATGGGGCCATGAGGTTGAAAATTTGCCCATGTACTATTCTAGTTCATGGAAAAATATGGATAAAAGGAGGTGCCCAATGGAGGTTGAGCAGTGGATGGAAAGGCAGCAAAGCTGGACATGGTTATGTGGGGTGGGGAGGGGAAAGACAAACCAAAGGCAGTCCCCATGCCCAGCCCTCTGTGGGATGCCTAATCCTCACTGCATAAACATTTGCTGAATGAAAGTCAGTTGTTAACATAGACATGTTGGTTTTCTTTCAAAATAGTTTCTATTGGCTCCCTCTTCGATTTGTTTCTTCATGCACAGATTCAATGTGCTATTGAGTAGCTGCTGTCCTGGGTTTGGGGGGCCATGGGAGCTCTGCAGACAGCACATGAACAAGGCAGTCCTGTCCACACCCCTCGTGGGCCTCCCAGTGTAGCGATAAAGAAGGAAGAGGCTGGGCACGGTGGCTCATGCCTGGAATCCCACCACTTTGGGAGGCCGAGGCAGGCAGATCACTTGAGGTCAGGAGTTTGAGACCAGCCTGGCCAGCATGGTGAAACGCTGTCTCCACTAAAAATACAAAAAATTTGCCAGGCATAGTGGTGCACGCCTGTAACCCCAGCTACTCGGGAGACTGAAGCAGGAGAATTGCCTGAACCCAGGAGGTGGAGGTTGCAGTGAATCAAGATTGTGCCACTGCACTCCAGCCTGGGTGACACCATGAGACTCAAAAAATAAAAAATGAAAAAAAGGAGAAAGCAAGCATTCAATGAGCAGTATGAGTCATGAGTGGTTTTATAAGGAGTGAGTGATGCTGTGGGCACCAGCAGGTGTCTGATCCAGACTGAAGGGGACAGAAAGGCTGACACTAAGAAGCCCTTGAATCTGAGACCCCTAGGGTGGGTGAGACTTGATCTTTGATCAGGGATCCTTTGTGTCTCACTGGAGCTACAGTAGCAGCCACCCCATTGTTCTTTCTGCCAGTCAAGGGTGAGTCTCCCTACTCTGAGGCCATCATTGCTTTACATTAAGTCCCCCCCCCGGTTGCCCCACCTGACAGGCTTCTTTGTCAGGCTGTGCTGTGCCCCTGGGATGTTAGGGATGCACACAGGCCATCAGGGTCACATATTACAACTCTATCGCTTATCCTATTTTCTCAGGACTTCCTGCTCCTTCCAAGTTCCCCCAGTGCCTCCCTAAATGCCCTTGCATGAAGACTTCTCCTCCTAGTCTTCCCAGCTCCTCCTAGGCCTCCCCATTCCTCTCTCTGTGTACAGTTTCCAACATTATGACTCCATCCTATTGCACCATCCTCTTTTCTTCAATTCCTTTTTGTCATTCTTTCCCAATACTCTCCCCAAGACCCCCGCCCCTTCTAGTTCTCTTAGCTGCTCCCATTTTCCCTAGCCCCCCGTGACTTCTCAGAGACTGTCAATATTACATAAGTGCTCATTAAAAATGAAAGTGTTATGTTCACATAAAAATGAGTAAACTATAAAGCAAAGTATGAATTAAGGTTATTTTTGTTATTGCTGTGTTAAATTGATGAATGCCAGAAACCAACTTGAGCATTTTAGGCAAAACAAAGTAAATTTATTTGAAGGGTCAGGGTTACCTCCTGATCCCCAAAGAAGCCTTAAGTTTCGACTTTATATTTTAGGCAATGGGAAAATCACCCAAGATTTATAAGCAGAATGGTGTGATCAGATGCGGGCTTAGAAAGACTATCTGGCTCAATTGTGAGGCCGGGTTAGGAGGCACCATATAATAGGAAGGAGGGAGTCAGGAGTCTCTTGTCCAAGTGACAGAGTGATGGGGACTTGAGCTATGGAATTTACAGTGGCACCAGGGGCAGGTGGATGCAAGAGAGACTGAAGAAGTCTTGGATGAGAGACGAGAGGAGGGCGTAAGGGGTTAGTCAGGAGGACACCATGGATTCTAGCTTGGACCACAATGTGGAGGATAGATCATGGATGGAAATAGGTTTTAGACAAAACTGATGAGTATATTGTTTGACACATAATGAGCTTGCAAGGCTTAGAAACTAAAGAGGAAAGAATCCTTCAAGTCACTGGACATCTTATAATAAGGATGTCAGTTGTCAGGGAGGATTGTCCTTATAAAGTCAAACTCAAAACTCCTTTGTTAACCTTGTATGTCCGGTCACGTGGTACCTGCCTTAAAGGACACCAAAGACGAAGGGGCCCAGCCCCTGCCAAAACCCTCAGAAATAGTTGACCAACACAGCCTTGACTTGGCATACTGCTGGGGACATGAGTTGGAGGCTGATGTAAGATCATATGGGGAACTCCCTACCGGTGCAATTGAGATCACTGAAGATGACATTGAGTCTGTCACAGTTTCTTTTCATGTAGACTCATGGAAGAAATATCTCTCTGACCTCAGTACCTGGAAATTCTGTGCTTTTCCTAGTTTAATATATCTTATGAGCAATGCAAACTTTGTAACTGAAGATGTATGCTTGCCTTGAAAGCTAGCTACCTCTGAGTCATATTTGCACTCCACTTCTAGAATTTGCACAGGATGATAGAATTCACAGTTTCTATGCTAATATTACCCTGATCTTATTTCTCTTATTTTTTCATTTAAACTAATTCCTTTATTTTTTGTGTGTTTATTTTTCAAAGCCATCTCAAGTCCACCAGCGAGGGAGGAAGGAAGTTTCTTTTCTGTTAAGAAGAACTTCTAGTCTAGTCTACAAGCAAATTTAGTGTAACTGAAATAATTTGAAAAAATACAAAGCAACTTAAAATGGGACAGTGTAATCAGAGTTGAAAGAAAGGAGAAATTGTTGGGGGAATGCTGAGCTTAAAAGTAGAGTTTTAACTGTGGGATGACTCTAAATAGTTGAGTTTTTTTTTTTAAAAAAAAAAGAAAGCAGAGCAGGAGCAAGTCCTTTGAGTTTCTCCAAATCCTGGACATCTGACACCCAGCCAATGCCAATATTAGCTAAAAAGGCTTGGCCCCTGTTCAGTCTGATCAAAAATGAATTAAGTGGATGCTTATAAATGGGGTTTAAAAGAGGACACACACACCACACACACAGACACACACACATCCCACGAGTAAAAATAATAATTATAGGCTTTTAATAAACGCTAATTTAGTGATAACAACTTTACCTAGTTAGAGTTGTTTATGCCAAGATCTAACAGTAGCTGACTTGGGATTTTACCATTTAACCATGAAGTCAAGTGGCGTGTTCACTTGCTATCTCACGGTGCTCCACTCCTCCACATCCACCACACCCATCTAACAACTCCAACCAGTTGCTTTGCTGTTGGCTTGATCCACACTTGGCTCAGGTGAACCCCCGTTGCTGGGACCTGAACTGCATTGCTAAGCATCGTCTTCCTGTCTTTCACTATTCACCGGGTTGGGTTTTTTACTTGTCTGCAAATGGAACATTAAACACCTATGATGAACATTCAGGTAGTTAGGGTCCAGATTTTCCTTTTCTCATTTCCTTCCCTCTGCTAAATCTTAGCCCATTTTATTTCCAGATAGATGAAAAAAAAATCACCTCTGGAAGGACCTATTGGAAATAGTTAGGACAAGGGAGGAACTAAAATTCCAGCCAACGATCCTACTAGAAACTTGAGCAAGGAAAACAACACTCTGTACACTGGGCAGCCCCTTGCTTCACCTAAGCCAGAACTGTCCACAACCTACGATTGTGCAGATTCAGAGACACACTATTTGAAGGTCTGGGTTTTAGTTCAGTGGATCTGTGTCCCAAATCCAACTTCCTTATTTGCTAATTATGTGACCTAAGGCAAGCTCACTTCAAGCTTCCGAGTTCAGTATCCTCATTTGTAAGAGAATGAGGTTTTTAATAACTGCATTGTAGTATATTATGAAGATTTGATGTCATAGGGAATACAATTAAAGTTCCATGACAGTGCCTGTTACATAGGAGCTCCTCAATTAATCACAGCAAATATTTCTCTATTATGCTCAGCAACTTGTGTAAGGTGTTTGTTTTACTGTTACTTTTATTAGAATCTCCCCCAGTACGCTCCAAGAGGAATATCCCAAGGGAATAGTAACTACTCAAGAAATAGATGTTAAATGAATGACCAGTTTTATTTAATGCTCAAAAGAACTCCAACAAATTTAGTACTGTAAGTATCCTCATTTATCTGATGGGGAAACTGAGGCACAGTCAAATAGCTTGCACAATACTGTGCATGGTTGGACAATGTCAGCATAAGGATTTAAAAATGAAGGCCTCCTGGAGTCTCCAGCCTTACCCACTGCAATCTACCAGCTCTGTAAATATTTTTATGGCAGAAGAAGAAATCCCCATGGCCTTCTCCAGTCTTCCTTCCTACTCTGCCAAATGTTGGCGTTCACACTGTCCCTGGGGGAAGTCCTTCTCCAGGCCTAGCCATAAATAAGACAGTGCCTGGATTTAGAGTCTGTGGGTGTGTGCTGGGGACATAAAACAGCACACGCTGCATGATGTCCTAGGAATGATTCTTTTGACACCAAAGCCACGCAGACGAGGAAGCTGTGAGCCTCTTGGCGGGCCCCAGCTTGCTCCTGCGAGTTGTTTGTGAGACGGTGTCTGGACTCCATCCATGACATGTTCACCGGAGGCTCCATGCCAAAGCTGGAAAGGAAAAAAAAATCCTCTTCCTGACACTATGGTCTTGCACCCTTTGGGCTTTGCAAGAGGCCGAGTGGAATGAAGGGCTGAAAAATGCAGGCCAGAGATGGTGAGGGCAAAGGCAGGAAATAAAGAAAACAGAATAGAGATGGTTTGGGGCTTGTGATCCCCCTGCTGCTACTTCCTCTCTTTACTCAGGTCCCTGGCAATCTTTTTTTTTTTTTTTTTTCTCTTTTTCTCTTTCTTGCCTTCTCTTTCCATCTTTATTTCATTCTTTCTTGCCTGCTTTTAACTTTCTGTCTTTTTCCTTTCTTGCCTTCATTTTCTTTCTCTTTAAAGACTTTTTTTGCTCTCTTGCTGTCTCTCTCCCCTTCTCTGCTTGTCTTTTTGTCTTTCTCTCCGTGTCTCTTTCTCTGTCTCTTTTTCGCCATGTCTCTTTCCTGCTTTTTAAATTTTTTTTCCCTTAAAAAATTCAGAACTTTTCTCAAAGTCCTTGCAGTCTAGGGGGAGGATTAGAAAAATAAGAAGATAACTACCAAAGAGACTGAGGCCCCCTGTAACAGTGCAAGTTCCAGCAAGAAGCAGCTGTTTGATGATCCTGTCCTGCACAATTGGCTGGAGTCCTCACCTGAACTTTGCTGTTTATTCTTTTTAAGAGTTTGAACATTTAACGTGCTTAGACTTACACTTTCCTTTATGTCTTTTTGTGATCTCTTTTCCTTTTGGTACCTGCATTCTAGGTTCATGAAAACCAAGTGAGAGCAATCCCTTCACCATCATTCTCTTCCCGAACATAGCAGACATTAGGTGTAACTTGTTCAGTTGTATGTCCTGGCCAACCTGTTCTATGCTGAGAGGGAGACACAAGAATATGGGAGGAAAGTCTCCCTGAATACACCATCTATTCACTCACATATTTCCTCCACAAACACAGATTGAGCTCATACTCTCTTCCAGGCATTATTCTAGAAATGGGAGATACAGCAGTGAACAAGGCACAGAAACCCTTGCTCTCAGAGCCTCCGCTGCTCTTAGAAAAGAAGCTAAATCTGCATGTGATGGTGAACAGACATATTGGACAGCTGAAAAAGAAACCTCCTATCTCACTGAGGTTCAAATAGCAAAAGACAATGAAGCTTTTGGTCTGGAGTGCTGAACCACTTGGAGAAATGTAGTCTGCTATAATTCAGGGTGGTTGCCTCCAAGTTTGCAAAAAGAGCATTGTCTCAGTTCTCTCCATCTGCAACCAAGCTCTGTTTTCTGGCTTTCTAGCAGGGTCCTGGGCTCTCTTAGCAGCATTAGGTAATGATGCTCCCTAATCAGACAACTGACATTGACTAAGATCAGCTGAGTTCTTATTTTCCAGGTGACATGCCTGGGATACACCCTTCCCATCTTTTTTTTTTTTTTTTTTTTTTTTTTTTTTTTTTTTTTTTTTTGAGACAGTCTCACTCTGTCACCAGTAGAGTGCAGTGGCATGATCTCAGCTCACAGTAGCCTCTACCTCCCAGGTTCAAGCAATTCTCCTGCCTCAGCCTCCCGAGTAGCTGGGATTATAGGCACCCACCACCATGCCTTGCTAATTTTTGTATTTTTAATAGAGACAGGAGTTTCACCATGTTGGCCAGGCTAGTCTTGAACTCCTGACCTCAGGTGATCCACCCGCATTGGCCTCCCAAAGTGCTGGCATTACCGGCATGAGCCACGGTGCCTAGCTCCTTCCCAGTTCTTATAGTCACCATATGAAAGCGACACTTTAGTTCATTTTACAGATGAAGAAACTGAGGCTCACAGGTGGAGCCCTTCTCAGTGTACTCAGAAGTGTACTCAGAAAATACACTTCTCTGAGTGTATTTTCACACTCAGAAGCTTCTAGGGAATGCCCAGTCTTGCTTCATTTTTCTTAAAAACCTTGGCCGTCCTGTGACATTCCAGAAATAGCAAGATCTCATATTTTTAAAAGCCAATACATTTTAAACCTTGAATTTATGTTAGAAACATTTGAGGTTCTTGAAAATATATGAAAACCCAGGGCCTTATTTCCCTAGACCTGGAGTAGGACCCTGAGTCTGATGCAGAGGCCTTACTTTGAGACATGCTGGTATGCAGCCTCATTTGTTCCCCAACTTCACAAGGTACAATTGACAAATAAAAATTGCATATAGTTGGGCTGGGCACAGTGGCACACTCCTGTAATCCCAGCACTTTGAGAGGCCGAGGTAGGCAGATCTTGTGAGCCCAGGAGTTCTAGACCAGCCTGGGCAAGATGGCAAAACCCTGTCTCTACAAAAAAAATTTAAAAATTAGCCTTGGGTGGTGGCACATGCCTGCACTTTCAGCTACTCAGGAGGCTGAGGTCAGAGGATCACTTGAGCCCGGGAAGCTGAGACTTCAGTGAGTCACGACTGTGCCACTGCACTCCAGCTTGGCTGACAATGTGAGAACCTGTCTCGAAAAACATATATAGTTAAGGAATACAATGTGATGTTTTGATATACCCATATATTAGAAAATGATTATCACAATCAGGATGAAGCTAATTAACCTATCACCTCACACAGTTACCTCTTTTTTGGTGTGGTGATGACATTTAAGAACTATTCCCTTAGCAAATTTCAACTCTACAGTACAGTATTATTGACAGTAGTAGGAGGACAGGTCCGTGCACGGCCTTGACTGCCCCAACTCTCCCTCCTCCTGCTTGCAGTTCACAGAATAATTGTAGAATGTATTGAGAAAATGCAACCTCCTGAGATGCTCAGGAAATGTCCAGAACAATCCGGCCTTTCTACCTTCCTCTGAGAACAGGGGATTCTGCAGTGCTTGAACACAGCAAGCCAAGTGGTAAACAGGGTGTAAAACCTGGCGTGAAGTGCTTTCAGCATCCCTCAGCTGCAGTGGGCCTGTGCAGACTAGAGTCCATCTGTCCTGGGCTGCTTTCGTGAACCTTGAGGGACTGGCTCACCATTGAGCCTAGGCTCCTATTTATCTCTTCTGTGTATAATACATTTGCTTTTCCTGACTTCTTGTGCAAGCATTCTGTGTTACCAGACCAGACCTAAGAACTTTTGCAGGCATCATTACCACACTGTGCATTAGATCTTCAGGATGTATTAATCCCACCTTGCTGAAACTTTGCTTTCTCATTTTACCCATCCTCAGTTACTGGCAACCACCATTCTATTCCCTGCTTTTAAGAGTTCAGTTTTCAAAGATTTCACATATAAGTGAGATCATGCAGTATTTATTGTTCTGTGCCTGGCTTATTTCATTGAGCATAATAATCTGTGGATTCATCCACATTGTTGCAAATGGCAGGTTTTTCTTCTTTTTAATTCCATTGTAGATACATACAAAACATTTTCTTTATCCCTTTATCCATTGATAAATGAGACTTGGGCTGACTTCATATCTTGCCTATTATGAAGAGTTCTATAATAAACTTAAGAGTACAAACATCTCTTTGACATACTGATTTCATTTTCTTTGGATACACACCCAGTAGTGGGATTGCTGAATCATATGATAGTTTTATTCTTAAATTCTTGAGGAACCTCCACACTGTTTTCCATAATGGATATACTAATTTACATTCCTACCAACAGTGTACAAGGGTTCTCTTTTCTCCACAACCTTTCCAACACTTGCTATCTTTTGTCTTTTTGATGATAGCCAGGTATGAGGTGATATTCTAACAGGTATGAGGTGATACCTCATTGGGATTTGATTTGCTTTTCTCTGATAATTAGTAATGTTGAGGTCCTTTTCATCTACCTGTTGGCCATCTGTATGTCTTTAGAGAAATGTTTATTTAGGTCATTTGCCCATCTTTTACTTGGGTTTTTACTTCTTGCTATTGAGGAAAATTATTTACATATTTTGAATATTAACCCCTTATCAGACGTATGGTTTGAAAATATTTTTTCCCATTCTATAGGTTGTCTCTCCACTCTGTCGTTTCCTGAGATGTGCACAGGGTTTTTAGTTTGATGCAGCCACATTTGTCTCTTTTGCTTTTATCATCTCTGCTTTTGGGGTCATATAGAAAAATCATTGCCTAGTCCAATGCCAAGCAGCTTTTTCCTTATGATTTGCTTCTAGTAGTAGCTTTACAGTTTCAAGTTTTACATTTAACTCTTTACTTTGGACTGATTTGTATATGGTGTGAGATAATGGTTTGATTTCATTCTTTTGTAGGTAGACATCCAGTTTTCCCAACATCACTTATTGAAGGGGTTTTGCTTTCCCCATTGCGTGTTCTTAATACCTTTGTTGGAGATCAATTGTACATAAATGCAGAGACCTATTTCTGAGCTCTCTGTTCTGTTCCATTAGTCTATATTTCTCTTTTTATGCCAGGAGCATACTCTTTTGACTACTATAACTTTGTAATATATTTAGAAATTAGGTAGTATTATGTATCTAGCTTTATTCTTTCTTCTCAAAATGTCTTTGGCTATTCAGGGTCTTTGTGGTTATATATAAATTTTAGAATTTTTTCTAATTATATGAAAATATGCCTTTGGAGTTTTGATAAAGATTGCATTGAATCTGATGATTACTTTGGATAGTATGGACAATTTAACAATATGAATTCTTCCAATCCATGAACACAGGATATCTTTTCATGTATTTGTGTCTTCAATTTCTTTTTATCAATGTTTTATAGTTTTCTGTGTACGTATATTTCATCTTATTGATGAAATTTATTCTTAGGCATTTTTATGTTATTGTAAATGAATTTTTATTGACTTGTTTTTCAGATAGTTTATTGTCAGAGGATAGAAACGCTTCTGATTTTTTTATGTTGGTTTTGTATTTTGCAATCTTTCTGAATTCAGTTATTCATTCTAAAAGATTTTTGTTCAAGTCTTTGTCTAAAAGTTTTTACTGCAAGGTTTTCTGTACCTGAGATCAGGTAATCTGCAAACAGAGACCATTTTACTCCTTCCTTTCCAGTTTGGATGCCTTCTTTTTCTTTTTCCTGCCTAACTGCTCTGGCTAGAATTTCCAGTAATATATTGAATGGAATGATAAGAGTGAGTATCCTCATCTTGTTCCTGAACTTAGAGAAAAAGCCTTCAGCTTTTCATCATTAAGTATGATGTTCACTGTGGGCTTGTTGTACATGGCCTTTATTATGTTGAGGTATACTGGTATGGAGCCTCATTAAAAAAAATTATCTTCTGTTAGCTATTCTGATATTCTGAGTTTCTTTACAAAATTTGTTTGATCCACTCTTTCATCCTCATTTTTCAAGTGACCAAACTATAGTGGGGAGAACATCATCATGGCCATGGTCTCCAAATATTACAGTATTAGAGAATGGGGCACATATGAGCTTGTAGGCAACAGGGGTACATGGAAAGTGTATTGTTTTTGTTTGTATCAGTGGGTTTCAGTTAGGGGTGATTTTGCTTCTAAGTGACACTTATCAATGTCTAGAGACATTTTTGTCTGTCAAAACTGGGATAGAGGAAGTGCTGCTGGCATTTAGTGGGCTAAAGCCAGGGATGTTGCAAAATATCCTACAACATATAGGACAGCATCCACAACAAAGAATTATCTGGCCTGGAATCTGAACAGTGCTGAGGTTGAGAAACTCTTGTTTGTATCAAGGGGAAATCTCTCCAAGTTTGGTATTAGAGAAATATCTCTGGCAGTGCTGTGATTGATTAAGAGGGAGTGAGACTGAAGGCTGAGAGGCAAGTGGTAGGAGCCAACTGTGAATATATGGCAGATCTTTCACTGATTGAATTAAGACAGTTCTGATACTTAAGGGCCTATGTGGAAAGGTGCTGTTTGGATATGAGGGTCTTTTTCATGGAGGAAAAAGCAGCATTTAGGATAATGATGGTCTGTTTTAGTATCTAGAGCCAAGTTACACATTTATCTTTCCATCAGTTGTTCATTGAATACCTGCACTGTCTTGGGACCCGAAGACACCATGAGAAACAACTATGGCCTACCTTCATTGAGCTTACAGTCTAGCCTGCTAGATCAGGGTGATGGTGATTTTTCCAGTATGGGAGCTGTCAGGGCAAATGCATTTGGAGGTACAAGTTATCCACTGAGAAGTGCTGAAATAGCCTGAATTAAAGCTTGAATTTGGGCTGCCAAAAAAGCCTTTGGCTCAGCACCATATTATTCTAACACTTGGAGTAAATGATGCACCATATCAAAGAGCTCTACCCAATTTAAGAACCATCTTATGCTATTGTGTAACCCAGTTAATGTCTCCCAGTAGGATAAAAATATGAGTAGGTTACCAAGCCTTAATTATGTACAAAGAAGGTAGGATATTGCAGTGCCTGGAAACAGTTTTTCCTTTGGGGAAACAACACACACTGGGGCCTGTCAGTGGGGCGCGGACAGGGAGAGCCTCAGGATAAACAGCTGATGGATGCAGGGCTTAATACCTAGGTGATGGCTTGATAGCTGCAGCAAACCATCATGGCACACATTCACCTGTGTAATAAATCTGCACATCCTGCACATGTATTCTGGAACTTAAAAATAAAATTAAAAAACAGAAACAAAAAGTAAAAAATACATGAAATATTAATCAAAAAAAGGTAGGAAAAATAACTATGGTTTGTCATGTACCTACTATGAGTCAAGTACTGAGCTAGTTACTTCACATATAATATCTAATGTAATACCATATAACTAGTACCTAGCTGCAGCAGATGCCTATTTAATGTTTACACCAGTCCTGTGTGATAGCTGCTACTAGTGGACCATTTTACAAATCAGGACTCTTAAGGAGTGTCCTGAAAGAGGTATAAAAAAGAGCTGGGTCCTGGCACTTTGGGAGGCCAAGGCAGCTGGATCACCTCAGGTCAGGAGTTTAAGATGAGCTGTCCCAACATAGTGAAACGCTGTCTCTACTAAAAACACAAAAAGTAGCTAGGCATGGCGGCGGGCATCTGTAATCCCAGCTACTCGGGAGGCTGAGGCAGGAGAATCACTTGAACCTGGGCGGCCAAGGTTACAGCGAGCCGATACAGTGCCAGTGCACTCCAGCTTGGGCAACAGAAAGAGACTCGGTCTCAAAACAAAACAAAAAACAAACAAAAAAGAGCTGGGGACCTGTGGTGTGGGCTGCATGTAGTGACTTCCAAAGAGTACAGTATTGGAAGAGGGAAAAAAGAGTAACTTTACAGAGGAGAAGCAGGACAAAAACCACCTCACTCAGGTGGTCAAAGTTAACATCAAGGTTAGTTTACAGCATATACTTCTGATACCATCTAATAAAAATGGCACTTTTCTCTATGGTCTTCCTTCCCAAAATGCATAACTCCAGTCTAATCATGAGAAAAACATCAGACAAATCCCACTTAAGGGAAATTCAGCAAAATCCCTGATTAGTCCTTCTCAAAACTGCCAAGGTATTCAGCAACAAGGAATGTCTAAGAAAATGTCACACCCAAGAGAAGCCTAAGGAGGCATGACAACTAAACGTAAAGTGAGATCCCAACAGGACCCTGGCAGGGAAAAGGGATTCAGGTAAAAGCTGAGGAAATCTGAATAAACTATGGACTTCATTTAATAACACACCAATGCTGATTCATTAATTCTAACAGACGTATGGGATGAATATATGATGTTAAAAATAGGGGAAACTGGTTGTGAGGTTCATAAGAACTCCCAGTACTATCTTCATATTTGTTTTCTATAAATTTGAAATTATTCTACAATTTTAAAAAATTAGAAAGAGTTGGAAGCATGGCTTTGTATTTGGATGGAAGAGCCAAAGATAACTTCAGGGAAGAGGTGATTTAAGATGGGCCTTGATATAATGACAACACAATGGACTTTGGGGACTTGGGGGAAAGGATGGGAAGTGGGTGAGGGATAAAATACTACAAATTGGGTGCAGTGTGTACTGCTCAGGTGATGGGTGCACCAGAATCTCACAAATTGCCACTAAAGAACTCACTCATGTAACCCACCACCACTTTTTCCCTAAAAACCTATGGAGACAAAAAAAATACGGGTTGATAGGTACAGCAAACCATAATGGCACATGTATACGTATGGAACAAAACTACATGTTCTGCACTCATGCCCCAGAACTTAAAGTATATTAAAAAAAGAAATAGCAATAGAAATAGCAAGGATAGTCCCACTTCATTTTCTTGGTGAAAAGGAGATAATTAAATCTGATTGTAGGTCATCTCTGTCAGGCAGTCAGAATAATCCTCTAATCCCCGATCTAGGTATTTTTCTGAGTGCAGTAGTTATCAACACATCCTAAAGAAATTAAACGTTCTGTTTCAAACAAAAATTCATCTCAAGAGAATAAATTCTAAATATACTTCTCTTTAATTTATGAATTACATTTTTACTATGTTTACTAAAGTGGGCATTTTTTCTTTAGAACACTTCTTTATTATACATCTCTTGATGAATAAAATAATGCAATAGCAGTGGCTTCATTTTCAGTAAAGTTGAGAAGTCAAACTATATTTCATAAAGCCTGAAAACATAATTTATGTTTTCCACTTAATACCCATGTCTGCAAAAGTTGACCACTGGAAACACAGGATTCCTTATTGTAGTTTTTGTAATTCTAATGCCAAAGGTACAACCAAATCAAGGTCTCGAATATTTGTGCTTAATTTAAACTTTTCTTTAGCTGTTGTATATAATGTTTTCCTTTCTACATGAGTGGAAACGGTCTAAACTTCCGAAGTCAGCTCTTTCATATTCACAGTGAGTTTCAAGCAGGAGAAATAATCTTGGAGAGAACTTACCTACATCTAATTTTAAAGTATGTATTTTAAAATGTATTTGCCTATCTTTATAGGAATAGTACAGTGTAGAGAGAAGCAAGCTTCACAGAAAATCACAACTTACCACGCCTGTTAATGAAGACCGGCCTCAGGAAGAGATACCTTTGCTGATATGCAGGATCGTTTCTTCTTGAGAGCAATAGTTCTTTCACATTGCATCCCCCTTTTGCCACAGCATATTGTTTTGCACATAGTAGGCACTCAATAAATTTGTTTTCATTTGAATTTAACTCTTTCCTCAAAGTTATTCTATGATAAACTAACAGCAGAAGTTGTTGCCCCTCTCAGATAACCTTGCGGCTTGATACGCTCACCTCCCAACTGCTGAAACTGTTCTACCTAACAGCTTATACCTGTGACCATCGCTAGAGCATTGCCTCAGCTGGAGACGCCTGCAAAAATCGTATCACGATTATCACCACGCCACGCCTACCTCTGAAGATGGCCACTGATTGGCTAACACAGAGTACAGGGCAGATTTTTCTTGCCTTGAGCCAGGACAGTTCCAGGTGGAACCACTTATACTCCAGAGCCCTCCGCGTGAAATCAGGCCAAACCTGAATGTTATCCCAGATTGTATTATCACTCAACTCCTCCTTTTTGCCAATTCTGCTTCCTTCGCTCCCTTAATAGATTTTTCCTGAGGAGCACTTCCTCATTAACTCACATATACCCCCATCCCTGCCTCAGGTTCTTCTTTTAAGGAATATAATCTAAAACACACACTGTCTCCCCAACCCCCCCTCAAAAAATAATTTTAAAAAGATGGGCTTTGAAGTATGAGTGATATTAAATGAGCTAAGATAGGTAAGGAGAAGCATGTAGATATGTGTGGGATTGGAAATATTCAGCTAGTGCATGGAGACAGGGGTAAAAATCAGGACCAAACTGTGAATAGCTCTAAATGGTCTTTAAAAAAGTTCATAGTTTATAGAAGGAAAGGTAGGGTTATAGAAAATAAACGTAGACTACTGTGTCACTAGGATATATTTAATTGCAAGTGAGAAGATTGGAGTGGTTCAGTGACTCCATGACGTCATCAAAGACTCAGGTTTTTTTTTTTCAAGTCTGTGCCATCCATCTACGATTAGCTTTTCCTTCAGATTTTTACTTCATGGTTACAAGATGGCTGCCATAGCTCTGGGCATCACCTCCTTACTGCAAAAGCAGAAAAAGTGATAAGGAAAAAAGTCTAATTTTATCAGGAAGACCAAAACTTCCCCAGAAGTTCCCCAGAAGACTTTATTATACCCCACTGGCAAGAATTAGAACCTATGGCCACCATAGGCTACAAGAGAAAGCTAGTTTTTAACAAAGGGTAATCGGATTATGTTCTGGGCTTGGACGACTCACCATTTGTCTCCTGGAATTGAGCACATTGCTACTTAAGAAAATAGATAGCAGAAGTTCTGTTAGCAAAAGAAAAGGAGAAATGACTCTTTGGTAGGCATCTAACCAAAAGCATCGTAGATACAACACTACATGTATGTGACTAGGTATGATTTTTATAGCATATAAAATATATGTATGTGTGTATTATATATTATATATAATATTATTAGGGCCAGATGCTGTGGGTCATGCCTATAATCCTAGCACTTTGGCAGGCCGAGGCAGATGGATCGCTTGAGGTCAGGAGTTTGGGACCAGCTTGGACAACATGGTGAATCCCCGTCCCTACAAAAAGTACAAAAATTAACTGGGCATGATGGTGCATGTCTGTGGACCCAGCTACTCAGGAGGCTGAGGTAGGAGGATGGCTTGAGACCAGGAGGCAGCGGTTGCAGTGAGCCAATGATCCAAGATCGTACCACTGCACTCTAGCCTGGGCAACAGAGTGAGACTGTCTCAAAAAATATATATTATGAGTACTTATACAATATATGTGTGTTTAGAGAGAAGGAAAAGAGAGAGTGAGAAAGAAAGAAGTGAACAATGGATTTTCCAATTTTTGTCAGGCATTTATATTTTATTCTATGATAAATGTTATGAATGAGAAATAATGCTTAACTGTTAAGAATACATTAAAGTGATGGTTAAGACAGTGATCTTTATTTTCTCAGTTTTTATAATTTCCTGTCATGAGTCTCTGTCTTCTGTCATTTAAATTTAATTTTAGGGAAGAACACAAGGGGTAGTCGCAGGCATGATAGGAGCTGTTGTAAGTGAAGAGGCAACTCAGGATGATTTCCCATGCTTTGTGAAAAGGAGTTGATCTTAATATGAGGAAAATAAGCACCTAAAATAAGATGAGAATGGTAAAAACAGAAAAGAGTAGAAAGGTGTGGGGGGATGTCAGGAAAGGGGAAACTTTTGTTTCGAATGATGTACAGTGTACAAAATCTATATAAAATACCATTCTGAGGGGCACTGGGTATGTGACCCAGTGAGATGCTTGATATGGGAACTTCAACCACCGCAAAGACAACATACAGTCTTGGGAAGAGAAGTCTAATGGCAGAAGTGGAGTGAGCTTAAGAAATCTTTCTTTTTTCTTTCTTTCTTGCAGGTGTCAGGGAACATGTGGAATCAATATCTACTTTGAACTCACTAATCTTACAATAAGAATTAATTCCAGATTTTTTTTCCATTTCTTACTAGCAGTATGACATTGAGAAACTTACTTAACCTCACTGTATGACAGCTCCCTATCTGTAAAGCAGGGATAATGATAATACCATCTTGTAAGGTCAGTGAGGTTTAAGTAAGTGAGTTAATTCCTGTAAAGTGCATAGAACAGTGCCTGGCAGTTAGCAATCCCTTAATAAATGTTGTTGTTGTTATTGATAATTGTGTTAATACTTGTATTTTTCCTTAAAAATAAGATTTAATTTGTGTGCTTAATTTGCATATCATAAAATGTTTAGCAAAATCTTGGAGACATAACAGCAATTCAATAAAATCTTATTAATTGTTTAAGTGCTTCACTATTTCTATGGTTTTCAATCACACAACTCACCATGTTGCATGCCTTCTTAATAATTTTCAATTGTTTCAGATCTTCTAAGAGATAAAGCAAGGTGTAAAACATCTTCCAGAATTACTCCCTACTTCCCCAACTGTATTTTTGTCATCTTTTCTCAGTTGTGTAACTTAGCAATGCTGATCTTAAAAACAGCCAAGCCCCCCATATTGTTTATATATGTTTCAAGCATTAACCTCTGCTGATTCTGTTTCCTGTACCTGAAACATATTTCCACTCCTGTTGTACATTTGTTAAACTCCTATTCATCCTTCAAAACCTTTCTTAGACATCATCTCCTCTGGGATATCTCTCTGGGATGCCATTTCTTGCCCAATAGTGTAATATTTATATATTATGTTATATTCGTACTCTGTATTTATGTCTGTTGCTGATTTTGTTATTGTATTTTAACTTAGGAGTTGTCCTTGTCTCCACTGTTTTTTAATTTCTATGTTACACTTTTATTTTAGGTTCAGAGGCACATATGCAGGTTTTTTATGTGGGTCACATGGAGTTTGATGTACAGATTATTTTATCACCCAGATAATCAGCACAGTACTTGATAGGTAGTTTTCTGACCCTCTCCCTCCTCCCACTCTCCACCTTCAAGTGGGTCCCAGTGTCTGTTTTTCCCTTCTTTGTGTTCATTTATACTCAGTGTTTAGCTCCCACTTATAAGAGAGAACATATGGTATTTGGTTTTCTGTCCCTGTGTTAGTTCGCTGAGGATAATAACCTCCAGCTTATTCCAAAGGAATAAGCAAAGGACATGATCTCATTCCTCTTTTAAGAGAGCAAGATCCTCTTTCCTTAGATGTATATGTTGATGCCACTGTTTTCCATGGTGTAGATGTACCACATTTTCTTTGTCCAGTCTACCATTGATAAGCATTTAGGTTGATTCTGTCTTTGCCATTGAGAACAGTGCTGTGATGAACGTGCGAACACATGTGTCTTTATGGTAGAATGACTTATATTCTTTTGGGTATATGCCCAATAATGGGAGCACTGGATCAAATGGTAACTCTGTTTTACATTCTTTGAAAAACAGCCACACTGCTTTCCACAATGGCTGAACTAATTTACATTCCCAGCAGCAAAGTATAAGCATTCCCTTTTCTCTGCAACCTCACCAGCATCTGTTATTTTTTGACTTTTTAACAATAGCCTTTCTGACTGGTGTGAAAAGGTATCTCTCTGTGGCTTTGATTTGCGTTTCTCTACTGATCAGTGGTGGTGTTGGTCTCCATTTTTAAACTACATAGAGGGTGGAAAGAAAGTGTCTTATGCACCATGCTTCTTAGTTTTGAGTATGTCAATAAATGCCTATTAGTTTGTTGAACCGAACCTTTCAGCAGAGACCCCTTACATCTGTAAACTACTATATTGCCATAAAAACAGCTATTTCTGTTAAACTCTATAGTTGCAAGAGAATTCTCTTTACAGATGTTCAATGATTCTTCTAGGTTTGGTTCACACAGCTTACCAACTGCGTTCTGCTTCCTTCTTGTTCCTTCTGGGTTCAAATGCACAGGGAGCCCACATTTGTCACTGAGTTATTGCTAACAAATAAAACATCAACAAGGCTATTTCACAACCCGCAGGGATTGACTGATCAGACTGTGGTCTTATCAGACAATGATAGTTGAATGAGAGTAAAGCCCTCAGCTTACTTCCCTGTTGCTGGCACCACAGTCGATCTCTGTTTGTTGGTATGAAAGTATGCTCCTAGCAACTGGACTGGGTGAAGCTTTGTTACTTGAAGGTGGCAATAGCAGACACATCCGAAGAGAGGACCAAGGCTTGGTACCAAAACAAGTACTCCATTGTCTTCTTATCCAGGGGATCACCAACAGGTGATACAGGAAGTCAAGAGCAAGAGATTCCAGTAACACGTCAGAAAATGGACTGCATCTTGGTTCAAGACCAAGTCTATTATAAAAATAATAATTTCCCTTAGGTTCTTACTGGTCGCTATATCTAATTGTGGGAAAGGTCATGTGGGAAAAAATGCAGAGAGCTGGGAGAGACATTGTCCCATGGCACAGCCACCTCTGATTGCCTGGTCTGATGGGAAGAGAGAATTTCTACGACCACTGACTCTCATTCCAAAGCTGCCTTGTGACTTTCTTTGCAGCGGTTCTTTCAGCACCAGCCTCCGTGTGTTCCCTTAAAAACATTAGCAGTCCTTAAGAGTTCTGTAGAGAGGGGATTAAACAGCATTTAGTTCTTTGTCCATTACCCTATTCTAATGAAATGTGTTATTTGAAAGAATTATTTAAGCCTATGTAAATCAGTCAATGTGAGAAGATAAGGTTGGTGGGGGCAGGCAGAGTTGAGCTGGGTGATAAAAATAGAGTTTTATCTCCATTTGGACTGATTTTGAAAAGGTTTTTAACCATTGCAACTGAATCCTTTTCAGAACCCTCTCTCTCTTTCTCTTTTTTCTTTACCCGAGTTGCTATGAGAACATGAATCATCTCTTTAGCACAATGACAGCAAGTGTAGCATTTAGGAGCGGACCCTGATTTTTCACTGTTTGTTCTTTGCTCTCAACAAGATAAGCTGTTGTTATTTCTTTCTTCTTGAACAAGCACACCATGATTGCTGAAGTGGTAAGAATAATTGGACCAAATAGTCATGCGATTAATGCAAACAGAGGGAATTCATCTGTTTCGAGTACAGTAAATGCACTTCTGAAGAAGCAGAGAGCTTGCTTTCTCTGTTTATTCTTGGGCTGCAGAACAAATGTTGCTGAGTTCACTGCCACAGATTCCTGCGTTTCTTTCATGGGGTGGAGACCTTAAATGAACTGGGTTAAGGAAGAAATCAGCCCTATCTTGGGAGAGGGTGGGCCAGACAGGGGGAGTGCAGGGTGAAAGCAGGGGAAAAGGCTGCTGTCTCCCCCAGGCGACACCCTCTTCCCCACCCTCCTCACGGGGGGACACTAAGACTTTTGCTTTCTCAAGGATATTTTTCAATTAGAAGGTGATGTGGCAAATTGAAATGGAAGGGGAATTAACATTCGTTAGAATCCTCAAGATGCTCAGTGTTGATGTCATTTGGATACTGCAGACACGAGGTAGATTTCATTATCCCCACTGGACAGACAAGGAAACTGAGGTTCGAAAGTAAGTCTCCCAGACTCACAACACTTATATATTGAACTTCCGGGGTTTGAACTCAGGCCTTCCTGTTTAGTGTTGTGATGATGGCATAGGGCACAGGCTCTGTGGTTCCTTTGAATCCTGACAGTCTTGTAACTGAGTGACCTTGTGCAAGGGACTTCACTTCTCAGCACCTCATTTTTGCCAACTGAAAAACAAAACAAAACAATCACTAGGGTTGATAACAGTACTTATCTGATAGGTCTATTGTAAGGATTAAATGAGTTATTAAATGAAAATAATGTAGAATTGTGCCTGGCAGATAGAACACCCATAATATCTGCTAGCCTGGACAGTGATTCCTCAAAGTAATCAATGGTGCTTCTACTACACCAGTGTCCCTTCTGCATCACACTTGGGGTTCTCTGAAACGGCTCTGTAACTCATTGCTTTGCATGCAATCACTCTGACACACCTTAACCAGATTAATCGCCCCCAAATTCTTAAAATGCCATTTTTTCAGGTCACTTGATAACTTAGGAGGCTCTCCATTGCCTGTGGGGTAAAAACTTGAACACTCATCCATAGACTGGCTATGCCCTGCTTATCCCGCTAACTTCAGGTTGCCCTCACCACCTGCCCCCACCCCTGGCCCCTGCCCTGCCAATGACACATAACTTGCTCTCTCCCATTTGAGCAGTAGGTTTCAATCCTGGGTACTTCTCCAGTGTCCCATCCCAACTTTATCTTCTCCCAGAAACATCCCTTACAACATGAACTCACAGAGATCATGGTCCACTCCCTAGCTCCCAGAGCCTATACAATCAATGTTTGCTATTCTCTGACCTGTGCCACCCCACGAATGCTTGGTTCTCTTAAAGGCAGCTGTGTGGGAGGAGATGGAATTTATCATCCCTTGCTGTTGTCTGTTGACTTCTCCTTTACCGTGATGTGTGGAGATTACTGGGATTCCAGGAGGCTGTGGAACTTGGAAGGTCCCTGCAGCAAGAGAAGTCTGAGTCTTGAAGGACAAGATAAAGTTAGACATCTAGAAAACTAGAAGGAAGGAAATCTAGGCAGAGGGAGAAGCTTATGCCAAGTTTTGAAGGCATGCGAATCCCTGCAGATGCTGAAGTCTGAATGTAAACAGATGATGGAGAGAGGCAAGGTGATGCTGACAGTTCTCAGTGACCAGGGATAACAAGGGTGATTATTCTTCTCAGCTTCCAGCCCTCTCCCCACCCCTTTACCCTTCCCCACTCCTCTGGAATCCACCTTTAGCCCTGAACTTGGTTCTTCTTTCAGTTTGATGAACAGTTTCACCATTTTGCTTAATTGTTTCTCTGCAGTAGTCACTGAACAGAATGAAGATTAAATTATACTAAATAAATGAAGCACCTTGCACAGACTTTGGACAATAGAACCTCATCTACTTGGTTTTGTGTATGAAGCAGGAAATCCACTGGATGTTGTTTCACTGTAAGTCAGTATTCCTTGCTGAGTTGGAGAGCATGTACTGCCCTCCTGCTAGAAGTTCTATAAAATCCAGTTTCTCCTCTGAGATTGCTGAAGTACAAGACAAGGGGAAAATCACTAGCCTGGTGTTGGAGTCTTTCCCAAGAGCCAGAGACATAGACAGCATTATCCAAGTGAGCTGCAGAATAACCCTACAAATGTGCCAGCTTCCTTATCTAATAAATGAGGATAAGGAAGTTCCAGAAAATAAGAGGATGCTCCCAGTTTCATGAATCCAGTGAGCACCATGAACAACAGATGTCCCCTGGGCCCTGTCCACATCCTGTCCTGTATACTTGACTGTACACCAGCCTGTCCTTCAACTGCTGACCCCTGCATTTCTTTGCCCAAGAACATTTAATGGACAACAAAGCCCGTTCTGTCCATTTCTGGGTGACATCCTCAACCAACGCCTGGAGGGAAGCCCCCTTTGCCCCTAACGTGGGAGAACTCCAAGGGACCCTGTTCTATACAGGCTCCCAAAGTCCCCATGAAGGGTCACCTACAGTTACCTACCATGACTATTCTCTTGAAACTGATTTTTACTTTTTAATTTACTGCCCTTGCTTCCTTGTCTTGCTTCTTCACTCTGTGACCAATTCTTCTCAAAATTACCCCCTAATTCTTTGCACTGAAATTCTTGTCTCAGGGTCTGTCTCTGATGTTTGAATGTAGATCTGTTTGACCCTGAGATCTACAGCCCCTTCACATTGTGGAGCCATACTGCAAAGATAACTGATGAAGAATTTCCCTGGGACAGAATAACAGTGGAATGTGGAACCCACTAGGTTAGAACTGACAGGTGGGTTCTGTTTCAGGGGTCTTCTATGATTGATTGGTGGGAGAGCCACTCAGAAACTAGTTGGAGGATGAGTTTGAGCCCATATCCATATAGATGAGAATGGACAGCCTGACAGTGTGATGGTGTATGCTGCATAGGGGAGTTGGTCTTCCTGGACTGTGCTCTTGTTCTCCAAGTCCTCAAGTTTTTGACCCTTTCTGTTTGCAAATAGGAGGTTAAGGCCACATATTCGGCACTGTATGCACTTTCATGTTTAAAACCAGAGTACGTAGTAACAAAGCTGAGAGAATACAGAATTGAGCAGAAACTCAGAAACCCTGAGCTGCAAAGCTGATTAAAGCACCGTTTGGACAAGTCACTTTTTCCTTTCATGTCTCTTTTTAGTGATGAAGATAATAAGAGCAACTGCCTCATGTTTGCTAAAGATCTCTTACCAGCCAGCATGTCATCTATTAGTCTATGACTTCAAGATGTTAGCTTCTTGCAGTGTGAGATGTCTTTTTCTAGTCAAGGGGTTTGTTCTCACGCTGGTGGATGTTTCCTGTGTGTGTGTGTGTGTGTGTGTGTGTGTGTGTGGCTCCAGGGAGAGAGGGGGGAAGGGGGATCTGTCCACCTTCTAGCCCCTGCTTTTGGTTAATATATCTCTTTTGTTTTTCAGAGAAGCCAGTTTCTCCCCTTCTCTCCATTCCTGTGCTTTAGCTCCAGGAACGGTTTTGTCTTCTGGTTCCAGCCTGGAAAATTAGCACATTGCGTTCCTAAGTCTCAGTGATTGGTTTTGTGATGAGAATGGGGCTCAAATTATGGAAAGCGGGGCCCTTATCAGGTCTCTTGGGAAATGGATATGAACCTGGAATGGAAAAAATTCCATCTGGATCTGCCCTATTGTCCTTCACTCTGGGAGCAACACAGATGAAAGAAAGTTAAGGAAACCGACAAAGAAAAATTTAGTCTGGGAGCCACTGAGTAATCGCCTTGGTCAAGGCAGTCCTGAAGCTAACCCTTTCCTAGGACTTTCCACCTAACTAAGCCCTGATATTCCATGTTTGTTTAAATTGGTTTGGTTTGAGCCTATGTTGTCTTTCAAACAAACAAAAATCTAACTAATATACAACGCAAAAGTTGTGCTGATTGTGTCCACTATTTTATGCCCACACTGAGCCTTATAATCCAGTGGACTTCCCTTTAGCTCAGCAAATAGGAAAAATGGGCTCCTAAACCTAGAGGGTGGATGGAAATTCTCCCCAGCACCCTTCACCTCACCCCGCCCTCAAATCCCTACCCATCCCTGCCCATGACTGTGCTCCTTCCTGCCCCAGAGAGAAAACCGATTTAAATGGTTTTTATATCTAAGCAGTAGGTGTTTATTATGGCCGTAAAATAATTTCCCAGAGACTCCAGCCAGGCATGAAGCCTTTGTGTTCTGAATTTACCAATCAGTGGCAATTTGCTAAAATAATCATCTTCATGTTTGCTGTTAATAATCTTGCTTCAGGCTGTTCCAACCAAATGGTTGGTCACTTTCAGTAATGGCCAATTTCTCAGAGATTATTGCTAAAATGATTAGGCACATCATGATTTCCCAGGGCACATGCTTTGGAGTTGATTCATTAGAAAACTAAAAGCCTTCTGGACTCCTTTGGAAAGTGGGGGACGCTTGTCTGAAAAGATATGCCATCACGCCTCTTATTTTTTTTCCTTAGCTATGTCCTGGTTTAACTTTTTTCCTGCCCCTTGTTGGTTCATTATCTTGTTACTAGACAGAATGCTTTTTGTTTGCTGTAAGCTCATCATTATAGCTGACGGACCTGGAAACATTTTACAGCCAATTAGATGAATCAATGAGTCCCTTTTTTAGAAAACATCCTTTCTTGAAGTCCTTGTATGAACCAGGCACTAGCCCAGAAATTTTGCACAATGTCTCACTTAATTCTCCTAGCAAAGTCCTAGTCTCCAGTTTGCACATGAGGAGAGTATATTAATCTCAGAGAGGTTAATTGACTTGTTGCATGTCACACAGTTAATAAATGCATAGCCTGCATTTGAATCCAACACTCAGTGTTCTTTCTCCTGCACCAGGAAGTCTGCCTTTCTCATTCCACTCCACTCATCCAGGTCCCTGCTTGTCTCAAGGCCAAGCATGGCACCTGGGAGCCAAGCCCCAGGTGGAGACAGGTTAGGACACTGGCAAGCAGAGCATGGGAAACCACAGCAGCAGCAATCCTGATTTTCTTGTGGCTGCCTGGTTCACACCCAATGCCAGCATGTTTGCTGCAAACCTAGGCTTTCATCCCCAGCTCCTGCAGCTGGAGAAAAAGAATAAAGCGGGAGATAGAGAAAAAGACTTTAGGGAGAGCATTCTAGGCAGAACTTGATCCGAAACATGCTCTTATTTACCAAAATAGAGAGAGGAAAGCATCTTCTCATTGCAGTTGTAGTAGACATTCTGTAAAAAGGATCCTCAGACCCTTAGATGAGTGGTGGGAGAAAGTAATGCCTTGATTCTTTCTTTGGCATTGTGTAAATGCATGCAGGAACAAATTGGGACAAAAATGCTAAGTCATCAGGCAAACAATGAGCAAAGCTGGAGAAAGACATTGTCTGGTTTTTAAAGACTAAACAGCAAGTGGGGTAAAGCTGGCAATTCTCTGCAATTAGAATATTGCCTCTGTCCCCCAGTAAGTAGTCATTTGAATGTGGATCAACACGAGCACTAGGAAAAAAATAGTTACATGACACAGAAGCCATATGATGAACAGGAAGAGGATCCACCTGGAGTATGACAGCGAGATCTTCAGCCACACCTGGCAAATGTTTCATCACAAATTAGTGTGAAGGCTTTGGTAACTAATAACAGAGCCACATTGCAATTTTCCAGGTATCGTATCATTTACATGTTTTTATATCTTTAATTATTTAATTTTTTATAATGAAGCTACTACATTTGCTTCAAAACAGAACTACAGGAACCTTTCTTAACGTGCTATTGCTTGTTCATCAAAAATCAACAGCAAATGTCAACTTTACTAGTAAAAAGACAGAGGCATTTCAATTGAAACCCTTAGGTTGGGGTGATCTTAACTAGCTGGATATGTTAATACTAATACTTAGGTTAAATCTTAGTAAATTGTACATGTTTCATTTCATGGGGTGACCCAGTTGTTCAGCTTTGGTTGCTTGGGAGAAATTAGTACTGCTCACAACTCATTGGCAGAATGAGTCATGTGGTTCTGACTTAACTTCAAGGGGTTGAAAGGTAATGTTCTGTGCCTAGGAAGCAGAAGGGAACTGAATACAGGTAAACAGCAATGTGTCACTTTTGGAACAAGGCAACTGAAAGCCAATTTGTAACTTTAATTGCTGTCTTCCCCTGCTGAGACGACCTTGGAACCATGTGTTTCAGATCATTCAACTCCAAGATGGTGGAGTTTCTGTTAGCCGGGATCCCTGAGTGATCATATGGAGCAGGGTTGTCTGTTGATCTAGACCAGGGAATCATCATGAATATTTCTGAAATTTCAGAATGAATTTGTTACTGTTGTACAACCTAGCCTCTTCTGACTAAAATAGATGATTCTTACTGTTTCAAAGAAACTCTTCAGGTTTTGCAAAGGAGACACACCTGAAACAGAGGAACCTCCTGGTATACACAGTCCTTGTCCCAGTGACCATGTTTGATAGATCATGAAACAGGTACCCTAATAGGAAGACATCAAAACAGAGATGCTTTGAGATAGTATCTGTTTGCAACTGCCTGGGACTTAAAGCATGGAAAGAAGAAAAACAATGCCACAACAGTTGCATGTGCTCCAGAACGAAAAATAAAATTACTTGTAAAAGCAAAAGAGAAACAGGGTAAGGTTTGAGGGAACAGACATGGAGAAAAGGGTGCAGATATGTCTACTTTCTTGATGTGCTGGACGACTCCTATTTGAAGCTCTTGTTTAGCCCCTTGTCTTTTTCTGCTAAGAGTCTTTCAAAATGAACTGAAATAGTAGGTCTATTCCAAGGCAGAAAAAGAAAAAAAGAAACCCTCAAAATGTTATAAGCAGGTGATGACTAGGAAATATTTTCAAGGAGTGTTCCCCAGGTGGAATTTTGCAAGTACCCGATGCAGAACTGCTTACTGAATGAAACTGAAGGGCTGGAGCTGAGAAAGTTTCCTACAAACCAGCTTCACAGTAATACCATGTCCACTAAAGTTTGAAAACAATTGCTTTAAATTTTTCCTTCTGGCTAACATGTTATGTTTTGGCTACTGAACCTATCCTATCTCTAGACTGGTTATGGAAAGGCAGTTTTCTACTTCCCCCTTTGTAGCTTATTAATGATAACTATTAAATGAAACCAAGACAAATGATTCTCACTTCAAGAAAAGGTATTCCTCAAGTAGACATGGCTAACCTCAGACATGCTGGTTTGGGACATTATCTCCCCGGTCCCTGTTTATGCAGCCAGGTAAGCCATATACGTATTCTAGACCATGTTTTCACAGATGTTCGGGTGAGAACAAGGGTGAGTCACTGGCAGCAGCTGGCAAAATTACATGGGGTTTGCGTGAATGAAGATTCACTGCCTCTTCCTCCCTCAACCTGCTTCCAAATCTCAGGCTAGAATTTGACTTAGGCTTTCCAACCACAGAGAAAGCTGAGGTTCCATCACCTCCTCTGTCCTTTGTGGAAGACAGCACCTTCAGTCATCACCTGAGACGTGCCAGAGACTCTGAGACTTGGTCTGAAATGATGTCTGGAGCCAGGATTTGTGTCCGAATTAGAAGCATCTCTGAATATTGTAGAACTTGCCAAGTGAATCACCACAATTCGTGCTATAATAGACTTTCAAAAATTAAGTAAATGCAGCACTATTTTTCAAGAGATGCAAAAGCTTTTCAGATTTTGTTTACCTCCCAGTACACTGACAAAACTGACCCAAATGAAATAACTCCAAACTGCAAAGCCTGAACACATTTCAAGAATTACAGTTAGGTCAAGAAGATTTTTCATACATTCTCCTGTTTCTTCGTGAAGCTAATCCAATGAGGTAAGCAGAGGTGAGCCTGGGCAGAAGTGAGCCTGATTTTACAGAGAAGCAAACTCAAGTGTAAACGAAACAAGTGGTTTGCCAGAGATCAAATATTCTACAATGAGCAGCAAATTTATGATCTCAACTCTGGCCTTCTGATTCCAAATATAATCCTTTTGCATGTGGAAAACTAAAGAGACCTACGTTTGAATCCTGGCCATGTCACTTAATGGTTAACTGATTCTGAAATATTTTCTTAACCTCTCTGGGTTCTTGATTTCTTCTTTTGTGCAATGACTATCATATCTTTTTCATAGGGTAAATGAGATTTCTTTTTAAAGCACTCAACATAGTAGACCTCGAATAACTCTAAACACCTTCCTTCCCACTCATTCGTGTTCACTTATCACATATATACTAATCTTGTAATATGTTCCAGGAACTATATGAGATCTGGAGGATGGAGAAACTAACAGAATATGCATAGTCCCTGCCCTCAGGGAACTTACTGTGTATTCTTCCACTACCACCTAAGCAAGGTAACAGAAAGCCCTATGTCATCTTTCTCCTGCACTTCTCTGCAAGCTCATCCAGGGCCACGTTTGCCCACCTCTCCCTCTGTGCTCTGGTCTCCTTTTTGTTTCTGGAACATACCAATCTAGTTTCCACCATAGGGACATCACCCCTGTTGGTCTCCCTTCTCCTACTTCTTGATCGAGTCCCAGATTAAATAGCCCATTTCCCATATTTACTCTTATAGTGTCCCATTCTTTTTCTTCAGAGCACTTGTCAAAATTTACAATTACCTGTTGATCTATTTGTATTCTTGAATGATTTTTGTCTCACACCAAGCTATGAATTCCACAAGGTGTATATTTATCCATGGCCTAGCACATAACCTGACACACATTATAAACTCAGTGGAAATGGAAAAAAGATGTGCCATTACTAAATAAATAAATAAATAAATAAATAAATAAATAAATAAATATGCCCACAAACAAGTCTGAAAATAAATTGTTGAAACTGTATTTATGTATACCACAAATAGTAGCTAAGCAGATATTCTAGATTGTTCTTTGACAAAATTAAATATATGAGAGTCATTCATTCATTCATTCACTTATTTAATTGAAATTGTGGTGGCATGTAGTCGAGGGAACTTTAAATCCGTGCTGGTAGATGCTATACACACGCGCTTCTACTTCCCCTTAACTTTCCTAGCAGACATCACTGATCAACTATAGCACTTTTCCCCCTGTTGAGTGAAGAAGCAGTTTTCTCAATACAGCACTTCTAGTAGACACTACCAATTGATTGCAGTGGGCCTGTAAGACACTTCACCCCAAGCCTCAGAGACCACTGTTACCTTTAGCACCTCTTGCTCAGCATTTTTCTGACGCTTAGCCCACTCCCAGCCTTTAGCATTGTCTTGGCCCAGCAAGCTTCCTCAGCCGTGGAAGGATCTCTAGTGTGTCAGTGAATTTTAATTACTAGAATGTACAGCATGGTGATGAAGTTATTGGGATAGAGACAATGCAGGCTCCTAAAACTGATTTCTGTCTCCTTTCTCCATTCACTTTTATTTCCAAGCATGCCAGTAAGAGATGAGAAATTTTCTCTCACTTTCTTTGGAAATTGAGAAACTAAAGTCTGTACATAAATCCAAGGTTCTACCTTCAACTTCTGACTGTAGCAGCTCCACTTCACTTCCCACCATAACACAGAGAGAGGCTTTGACGATTTCTGTCCTCAGATTTGTGCTAAACAAACATCTTCCTTTTCAGTGCATTCAGCACCCAGATTCTTTTATTGGAGATTTCTCTGCTCCAAATATCCCAGCTTGTCTCCTTCATGCAACTTCCCAGCTGACTACAAATCAGTGATTTCTCATGTTTCATGAAACTTAAATTTCCCTGAAACCCCCTTCTTCCCCTAACTACCAGCTTAATCTTTTCTTCCTCTAGAGCAATAGTTTTCAACTGGAATTGATTTTTCTCTCTGGGGACATTCGACAGTATCTGGAGACATTTTTGCTTGTCACAACTAGGGGCAAAATGTTGGGGTGCTACTGGCATCCAGCAGGCAGTGATTAGGGACACTGCTAGACATCTACACTGCATAGGACAGCTACCCAGCAAAGAATTATCTGGCTTCAAAAGTCAGCACTGCTGAGGTTGAGAAAAACCTTGTTCTAGAGTAATACCAAAGACCCTCTTGACATTTTAAGGTCTCCCTAGAAATCTTACCAGGATTGGCAAACTCCATAAGGTGACCATGAGTCACTTAATAAAAGAGCAGACCAAATGGCAACACCCCAGGACTATTTCTTTTCAGTTCTCTGGCTCCAGAAAGCACTGGGGTAATCAGATGACATGAATGTGGGTCTGTTGAACATGCCTCCATTTTTTTTTCCATCTGTGTAGGTGCGACAACAGCACTTCAGAAGGCGCAATGTGAGAATTAAATAAGAAAATGCAGATACTTAATAAGTATGATATCTTCCCCTAGTCAGGGCTGAGTAAATGGGATCTGTTCTTATTGAATTGTTGTTCTCTTTCTCATCATCACTATTATTCTCTCCCTAAAATGTCAATCTTTGACCCCGGGTCTCTGTGCAAGGCTGTTTCTTCTTCCCTCTTCTTGCCTTTCTGTCATTGCCTTGGGAACCACTGCTACCTTTTTGATACCTTTCACCAACTTCAAATTTGGTGGGGGAGGGGGGGAAGCAAATTTAATTTCCTATAGTTATTTGTTTACACAATGAATTCCTTTGGCCCAGCCTCAAGCTTGCATCTAAGAATTTTATTTCCAAACCGTGAGTCACTTACCAAAGGGGCAGACCAAATGCAACACCCCAGGACTATTGACAATGACAAGCCATGTAGCTAAAGGGCAGACCAAATGCAATACTCCAGGACTATCGAAAACAATAGGCCATGTCTAGGCTCAGGGCTCTTTGGGCACATGGCTGCTGACCCAGCACGGGCAGTCACTGGTACATGAGAAATTGTATTATCTTCTACTTATGGGATATGAGAAAAATTTTCATCAGACACATGTTGGGAACACATGTGGATCACAACCATTTTTAAATCTTTTTATTTTACACAAATTCAGCAGATACATATTGCTGGCACCTCAGATTTATTTTCTTTCTCTCCCTCTTTTTTTGACATGGAGTCTTACTGTATTGCCCAGGCTAGAGTGCAGTGGCATGATCTCAGCTCGCTGCAACCTCTGTCTCCCAGGTTGAAGCAATTCTCCTGCCTCAGCCTCCTGAGTAGCTTGGATTACAGGCAGCTGTCACTACACCCGGCTAATTTTTGTATTTTTAGTAGAGACGAGGTTTCACCATGTTGGCCAGGCTGGTCTCGAACTCCTGACCTCAGGTGATCCACCTGCCTCGGCCTCCCAAAGTGCTAGGATTACAGGCATGAGCCACCATGCCTGGCCTCAGATTGATTTTTAAAAATGCTTTATTGAAATATAGCAAATATATAGAAAATACTCAGAAAAGTGCACAAATCATAAGTGCATAGTTCAAAGACTTTTAACCAAAAGAATATAACCATGTGACCCACAACCCCGGTCAGAAAATAGACAATTATTAACTTTCTAGGAGCTCCCTTGTGTCTCTGTTCAGTGACTACCACCTTCTTATCCCCAGTGGTAACCACACCCTAATTTCTATCATTATAGACTAGTGTTGCCTGTTTTTGAAATTTATGTAACTGTTATTATATGGATCTGCTTTTTTCTATTTGCTTGGATTCTTTTTGCTTAATATCTGAAATACAACCATGCTAACATGTATAGCAGTAATTTATTAACTCCCACTATTGTATGTTGTTTAAAAGTATATACCATAGTGTAATTATCTGTTATGTTTTTGATGGACATTTGGATTTTTTCCAGGCTTAACCATTGTGTGATGATCTCATGAATGCTCTCATCATTGTCTTTTGGTACATGCACTTCTTTGGGGCTTACGCACAAGCGCAGAATTGCTCCATCACAGAGGTTACATGCATTTGGCTTTAGGAGATACTGCCAGTTTTCCAAAGTGATTGCACCAAGTTATTCTCCCCCAAAACAGTGCAGGTGAGTTCTAACTGCTTCACATCTTTGCAGACACTTGGTAACGTCTATTAAACTTTGTTTTATATTAACCATTTCTGTTGACATGTTGTTATATATCATTGTGGTGTCATTTGCAGATCACTAATGGAGCTGAGTATCCTTCACATGCATATTGTTCATTTGATTATCTTTTTTTGTAAAGTGCCTGTTCAGGTATTTTGCCCATTTTTAATATTGAATTGCCAGCCTTTATTGTTGTAAAGAGTTGATATGGAATTGCCAGCCTTTATTGATGTAAAGAGTTTTCAGGAGGAAAACTCTTCATTTTTAAGTATGATGTCAATTGTGGGTTTTTCATATATTGCCTTTATTAAAGGTTCAGAAAATTCATTTCTGTTCTTAGTTTATTAAGTGTTTTTATCCATGAATTGCTGTTGACTTTTGTCAAATGCTTTTTCTGCATCAGTTGAAATAATCATGTGTTTGTTTCCCCCTTATTCTGTTAATGTGACATGTTGCATTGATTGATTTTATATGTTGAACCACACATTTATAATCTTGGAATAATTCCTACTTGGACATGGTGTGTAATCCTTTTAATATGCTGGTGGAATTAATTCACTGGTATTTTATTTAGTTCTCTTTATCTTTGGGTTTTAGCAGTTTTGCTCTGATATTCCTAGATGTGTTTATATTTGTATTTATCTTTCTTGGGTTTGTGGGTCTATTCTGGTTTCCTGTTTTTATTTTTCTTAAGTATTGTGGCTTTAAACTTTCCATCAGTTTTGGAAAATACTTAGCTATTTTCTGTTCAAATATTTCTTCTGCACTTCCTCTTTCCCCTTTTTCTCCTCTTTCTGCGCCTTCCTCTTTCTTCCTTCCATTTTTGTCTCCAATTACATATGTGGTAGACCTAGTTCTCATGCCTTATATATTTTTCTTTTTTCTTTTTCTATTTTTTTTTTTTTTTTTTTTTTTTTTTTTTTTTTTTTTTTGAGCCAGGGTCTCACTATATCACCCAGGCTGGAGTTCAGTGACACTATCTTGGCTCACTGCAACCTCCACCTCCCAGATTCAAGTGGTCATCCTGCCTCAGCCTCCTGAGTAGTTGGGACTACAGGCACAAGCCATGACTCCCGGCTAATTTTTGTAGAGACAGGATTTTGTCACATTGCCCAGGCTGGTCTCAAACTCGTGAGCTCAAAGCGATCCACCCACCTCGACCTCCCAAGGTGCAGGATTACAGGTGTGAGCCACAATGCGTGACCTATTTTTCATTCTTTATTCCTTCCATACTTCTGTCTAGAGTTTCTGCTAACTTCCAGTTTCTCCCAGTTGCTCTCTTCCTCTACATCTAAACAGCTGTAAACTCACCCACTGAATTCTTAATGTATTTTTAGTCTTGAAATTTCCATTTTTTTCATATATTTCAATTCCTTTACAAAATTTTCTGTCTTTTGATAATTTTAGAGTCTGTGCCTGACTTCAGTGTTTGCCTCATCTGTTCTGTTTCTTTTGTTAGCCTTTTTTCATTGTTATTTAGTCCTGTGTCTTATTAGCCCTAGTCACTTTTTGCTGAGCACTGAGCATGGACATTAATATGAAAAATTATGGAAGGCCTTGACTGAGTGTGGTGGCTCATGCCTGTCATCCCAGCATTTTGGGAGGCCAAAGGTGGGTGGATCACTTGAAGTCAGGAGTTTGAGACCAACCTGGCCAATACAGAGAAACCCTGTCTCTACTAAAAATACAAAAATGAGCCGGGTGTGTTGGCACGCATCTGTAATCCCTGCTACTCGAGAGGCTGAGGCAGGAGAATCACTTGAACCTGGGAGGCAGAGGTTGCAGTGAGCCGAGATTGTGCCACCATACTCCAGCCTGAGTGACAGAGCAAAACTCTGTCTCAAAAAAAAAAAAAAAAAAAAAAAAGAAAAGAAAACTTATAGAAGGCCTAGATGAGCCTTCAGCTTCCAGCAAGCAGTTAGAGTCGAACCAAGCTGTTTCAAGCCTGGAATTCAGCTTTGTGAAGATCTGGTTTGTTTCCTCTTTACTTTCTGATTAGAGTGTCCTGATGGTGAGCCTGGTGAGCTTACCTCATCTCTATCTCTTTGTTGGAAGCTAAACTCCAAATTTCACCTCCTCAGGACCATGAGGCACCTGCAAATTCTGTCTCTTTAGCCTACTGTCTGTGATTCCTTCTTACACTCTCCTGGCCTAGAGAGCTTATCAATTGGTGAACACCTCCTGGGAATACATAGCTCAGACTGTTAGACTTTTATGCCTGTACTTCCCTTTGAAGATTTTAGCCCCTCAAGTCTTGACTATTTAGAAGTCTAAATTTGAGTTTCTTGCTCCTCTACTCTATAAGACTGTCAGAAACTCAGCTCATCTTCTTGGTTTCTTAAACATCTATCGCCGCTTGGCTTCTCACTCCTTCTGTCCAGGATTCTTACAAATTGGTGAATGCCCCAAAGGAAAATGGTGTGTAGAATGCTGTGTTAGCTTCAGTGAATTTTTTTTTTTTTTTTTTTTTTTTTTTTTTTTTTTTTTGCAGATCTTAGCCCTTGATGTTTGGGATACCTTGATAGCTCTTTAATGGCATTTGGGTTTTCTGGTCATTTTCGGTGAGGCGTTTGTTTACCATAGGCTAGTTTGCTATAACTGCAAGCAGAGCTTCCCCAGATCGACTCTGGATTCTGTATCCATAAGCGTGAGAGGACTGACCAGGGTGAAAGGAGCCATCTTTCTGACCACAGAGAGTGCTTGTGAAAGCATCCTTCACTTCTACCTGTGAGGAACCTGTCCTCAGCTCCATGTCATATCTTAACATCTTGTCAGTCTTCCTGTCTCTCTGTTTTTCAATAAAGACTTTTGCCTTGGCCGGGCATGGTGGCTTATGCCTATAATCCCAACACTCTTGGAGGCCAAAGCAGGAAGATCACTTGAGCCCAGGAGTGTGAGACCAACAAAAGACCGAAAAAATTTAGCCAGGTGTGGTTGTGTGTGAGTGGAGTCCCAGCTACTTCAGAAGCTGATGCAGGAGAATCCCTTGAGCCGGGAGGTCGAGGCCACAGTGAGCGGAGATCGTACCACCACACTCCAGCCTGGGAAACAGACCAAGACCCTGTCTCAAAAAAAAAAAAAAAAAAATACGACCCTCACTTTTTGGATGAAAATATCATTGTTATACTGGAAGTATAAATACTATTTGGCTATGTTTTAAAATGTAGAGTTCTTATCTTTTAAAAAGTAATCCTAAAACATAAAATTTGATTTCAAATAATTCAGTGGAGATTCTACTCTGTCAGAGTGTTTGAATATGTCCTAATTTTAAAAATAGGCAAGTAAAAAAAGTCACAACCATGAAAAAAACACTCTGACTTGCTACAGAATAAAAATCAGAACTCCTAAGCAATTATACAAAAATTCATCTACACCCCTCTTAGCCAGTGGTCATGCCATGCTCTCAATCCTTTACAAATGCTGGTAGCTTTTCTCCTTATCATTTCAATCTTAACATCCTTTTTAAAAAGTTGGCACCATTGTCTTTAGTATTGTTAGATCGTGATCCCCACAAGAGGTGGTAGGAGAATGTACAAGCTATTGGAGGCCTAGCAGAGCCCCTTAGAGAAGTTTTCTAAACTGCCGTATTCCTTAAAGGCACAAGCAGGCATCTTTCAAACTTTCCATCATAGTATAAAACCACTGCCATCTAAATCAAGACCAACCTTGTCTGTCTGCTGTGTGCAAAGCCTCCTGCCAGATGTTTTACCCAGGTTATCTCTGTAAACTCTCACAGCAATCCTGTCACAATTATTACATAGTATTCCTTTTTACAGGAGGGGAAACATGTTTAGAAAGCCTAAACAGCTAGAAGCAAAGGAACAGTTACCAACTAGCTAAACCAGGATTTAAACCTCAGGTGTCTGACATGAGAGTCTCATGATTAAGTGGTTCTCAAACTTGAACGTGCATCAGCCTCACCTGGAGGACTTGTTAAAACACATGCTGCTGAACCTTACTCCCAGAGTTTCTGATTGAGTAGGCTTGGGGCAGGGCCCAAGAATTTGCATTTGAATAAATTCCCAGGAGCTGCTGGTGCTGTGTGTCCAGGGACTTCATTCTGAGAAACACTGTACTAGGGTCCACTGTACTTGGGTCAACAGTCATATGATTTGTTGTCCTCAGATATGCAGGAAAACTTGGTGGTTTCTTCTTGGCCTGGAGTAGTCAGGAACTCTGCTTTGTTAAGTATGGACCAAGTGACCCATGGCTTTGGGTTCATTCACTCAGGATATCGGTTCACTCTGGTGACGGTCACGGCAGGAGACTGCCCGTTTCTTGGACGTGGAATGCACTGAGTCCTTCCCGTTGACTGATAACACGTGGCCAACCTCACTTTGCAGCAACATGTTAGATGGTCCCTGCTTAGGAGCCATTTGGATGATAAATTTTTTAGGACTTGCAGTCGCAGTATTGAATCCATTAGGCGCCCATATTAGTTCGTTCTTGCACTGATAGAAAGACATACCTGAGACTGGGTAATTTATAAAGAAAAGAGGTTTAATCGGCTTGTGGTTTCATAGGCTGCCCGGGAAGCTTGTTGGCATCCGCTTCCGGGGGAGGTCTCGGGAGGATTTTACTCATGGCGGAAGGCAAAGGGGAAGCAGACTGTCTTACATGGCAGGAGCAGGACTAAGAGACAGAGGGGAAGTGCCACACGCTTTTAAACAGCCAGCTCTACTGAGAACTCATTCACTATGCAGTACCAAGGAGGGGATGGTGCTAAACCATTCATGAGAACTCCACCCACCATGCGCCAATCAACTCCCACCTGGCCACTCCTCCATCACTGGGGATTACAATTCCACACGAGATTTGGGTGGGGACACAGACCCAAACCATATCAGCCCCTATCTGGAAAGGCCTCAAGTGCAGCCACAGTAAACGTGTGAATCATTGCACCTTTCTTGATCCCACCTACTGTTTCAGCTTAGTTTTCCACTATTATTTCCCTACTCCCAAATCTCCTGCTGCGCAAATCTCTTCATTCTTCCCAGGGCATTGTCGTCAAGACTCTTGGAAGCTGGTTAGAAATGTTTACACTCAGCAAAGCCTTCTTGTATTCAAGAGGGTGAATTAGATAATGGTGATAGAGAGGTTTAGTGGCTATGGGGCCCTGCTACTTAGCAGTGAAGAATCTGCCTCTCTTCTAATCCAGCTGGCACGCACTGGAGCTGGGTGGTCTGATAGAAGTTTCTTAAGTTGGTGCTTCCACTTTCCTCATTACAAAATAAGATAACAAAATTTTGTTATTACAATAACAAAATTTCTGAGTTATTTGGAGTGTTAAATGACTTAGTATATGCAAAAATCTTAACAAGGTGTCTGGCACAGAATAAGCACTAAATAAGCTGCCACTGGCAAGAGTTAATTCTCATATACATGAAGGTCGGGCGCTTTGGAGAAAATGTGGAGAAAGGACATCTGGACTGGATCTTGAAGTGATCCAGCTCAGGGGCAGTATTTGGGGTTTGGGTAAGAAGAGCCTTTGTGGAAGGAATGAGACAAACAAAAGGAGAAAAATAGCCGTGGGATGGGGGCATGGGAAGGGAGGGGTCTCTAGTGAGGAGACCACCTCTTACCTATCCTGTGAGCCTCTTCTCCCCTTCTACCCACCATGAATCCTGGGCTAGAAATAGGAGAACATCTCACTATTCTTAGGAAACCAGACCTTTGTGATACATCATGCCTGGGCTTCCTACCTCCGTGCTTTGGGGCACTTTCCCTGACTCAATGGCAAGATCGCCTCTTCTTTATGCACCACGGACAAAAGAACCCTCTGTTTTCAGCCTTATCTTGCTGTACAATTATAATTATATGTGTGTGTGATAGAGGGTCTTGTCTCCTTGTTGAACTGATTTTTTCCATGTTTGTGCTGGAGCCATGTCCATCTGTATGTTCTCCACGCTTGACTCGTGGTGGGGATTCTCTGGTTGTTGTCTGAATGTATATATGGACAATGAATGGATAAACAAAGAGTTAAGTGAACACAGTATTTTCCCCCTAAAGACTAGCCCAAAGCGTAGTGTGAAAGCAGTATAATACAGAGCCGTGTTCCTCAACCGGTGGTGCGTGGATCAGTAGCATCTTCCTCACCTGGGAGATTGCTAGAAATGCAGGCTCCCAGGTCTCACCCCAGACCTGCCTTATCAGAATCTGCATCTTAACAGGAACCGCGGGATGATTTGTGTACACTTTACAGTTCGAAAGGACTGGTGTAGTGGTTAAGAGAGAAAGTTCCGGAGACCGAGTTCCAATTCCAGATCTGTGTCTTACCCAGCTGTGTGGACTTATTCCCTCAGGGCCTTAGTTTTCGCGTCTGTCAAATGGGCATAATGATAGGAGCTCCTTCATTGTCTTGTTGTGATGATTAAACGTGTTCACGTGTGTAAAATACCTTGCACGATGCTTGCCAAATGCAAGCATTCAGTGTTCAAAAAATAGTAGCAGTTGTTATTATTATTCATATCCTTCTGACTCCCTGTGAGACTGTGGAGAAAGAAAGGAAAGCTTGCTGAAGATCTAAATAGACACTGCCCTGTGTTTCCTCTCCACACCCGGTAGCTGGTGGTGGGGGCCGGTTGGCCTCTGGGCTGCCCCTTCCTGCATTGGGTCCCCTCAGTGGGGCACTGCTGACGTGAGCAGCGTGGCCCTTCTCTCTGCTGTCATGCCGCAAGCCCAGAACTTCCTGGAGCTGAGGACATCAGCTAGACAGAGAGAACCACCCTTTCCCCGGCGCTGAGTCATGCTATCTCTATTCAGACAGGGATCAGGGCAGGTGGGAAACTCTACAGCCTGGCGGAGATGCCCCGGGCGAGGGATTGGGTGACTCATACTGGGACATGAGTCACACTTATTACATAAGGGCAGATCAAGAGTATTCAAATGCCACACAAGCCTGAATCTGTCCCCATAGACTGGGGAAGGGGGTGTTAGGAAGGAGACTTGCCCAAAGACAAGTCCCGGAATCTCCAAAACAAGTTGGCCCCACTTCTCACGGGTCACTTCTTTCACATATGCCCAAGGACAATATCATCATCATCATCATCATCACTGATGTGGTTATAATTTGAAACAGGCAGATAAATTGCTTTTCGGGACTAGAGAAAACCTGTGGGTAACTTACTTTAACTTTTAGAGATACAGATTAATCAGCACCCAAACATTGGAGATATGAAAAAGCAGTAAGTCTCCTTTTTAAGAGCTATGTAAAAAAAAACCAAAGTCAATTTAAAAAGCAATTCAGTAGAAGAAATACATTTATTTAACAAACGAGGGATAAAAATTTTACACTGATGAAATTAATAGCATTCTTCCTTCAACATATGCATATTCCAGGATTGTGAAGGTAGACAGGGATGGATACCTGCAGATGATGAGTGTGGCAAAAATCAGTGGAAGTTTTCTGTCATGAAGTTGGGCTTAAAAGACTTGTGACATTGGACCTTCTAGGTTTAAGCTAAAGACACAATATGAAATAGAAAAGATAGTTATGAAGAGATAAATGTTTTCTAAATTATTAGTTATAATAAGGGAATACAGAAAGCACTTTTCAAATCCAACTATGCAATTTGGTTTCGTCTATAAATGGTAAATGTACTGAGCATTCAGCTATTGAAAAAGCTTTTGAAGTCCTCCATACTATAGAAGATGCTAGTGCTAACATGCTGGGTTAAATGATAAAGTTGGTTCAAATGAAAACAAAATTTTTAAGCCTTAGGGTCAAAGCTACATCAACAACAACAAAAGGTCTCTCTACTCTGGGAAAAAAATCCAACTGTAAAAGACTAGAATGAAACATAATATTACCAGTGGTTATGGGAATTCAGTGAACATTTTCCATCTTAATTAAATTTTCAAAACTTTCTGTACTTAACATGTCTTTATAACATAAACATATGTGTGTATATACACATATATTATAAACAATAAATATATATACATATTTAGAATATATATGAATATATAGTGTAAAAGTGATATACAACATATAACATATGTTTTAAAACAATGAATACTAGTAATATAGTATAATATAATATATAGTAAACTCAGATTAAAGTTGAAGGAGACTCTGTGGCCAGCGTTTTATATTGATGTACCACATTCTTCTTATGTGCAAATGGTGAACAACATACAAAGGGTAGCTAATGCGTAACTTTAGTCCAGTGTACTTTAGAAGAAAAATTAGACGGGTGTGGATGATGTGATATATTAATCCCTATGGATTAGATATTTCTGTTTGGAGAACTGATTAATTTCCTTATTGCTGATCTAGCCAGTCAACAGCTTTTACTTGTGGTAGTTACAGATCTTTTGACCTCACAGTAGATAAATCAGATGGCAATAGAACGGGTACACACTCCCTTCCATCCTCTCCCCACCCTTTCAATAAATGTCAATTTGCTGGGTTTTTCCGAGCCATGGAATGTACATGTCATAACCGAAGAACAAATCCATTTGCATTCTCAACCCAAACACCATTTTTGAACTCCAGACCTCCCTGAATGCCAACGGGGCTACGGCTCCATGCCCAAAGATATAAAGGGAGAGTCTCTCACTTCCCATGCAATCTTCAGAAATCTATTTTACGTCAAATGGTGGCTCCAGATAGAAGAGAGTGGCCAGAACCAAATACTCATATTCTGCTACATCAATCCAGTTAACCCTCTGGTCCTGCTAAGCTACAAGGACTTCTAAAAACACAGTCCAGCTATCGTGAGGTATGATGTTCTTTCCAAGCCCTGATCTACGATGCACACAATTGCCATATTCATTTTCCAAGGCCCCATCTCTTCTCCTCTTGATCCCTAACCAGGGGTTGCAAACTAAAGCCAGTGGGCTAAATGCAGCCAGTTGCCTGCTTGCTTTGCCCTTTCTTAATGGCCCTTGATCTAAGAATGACATTTATTTATTTACTATTAACCAAATGGTTTGAAATGATTATATAAATATGTACCTCATAGTCTTGAGGCTGCTTTTTGGCCTTGATTTTCCCCAAAATATTTACTCTCTGGTTCTTAAAAGAAGCCTGTCCTGAAAGTTTTTGTTGTAACCATCCCAACCTAAGATATTATTTCCTGGATGCGGCACTTCAAAGCTCCTTACTGATACTCCTGTTCCATGCTGCCCCCTCCTCACATTTTTTGTTTGTTTGTTTTATACAAGCAGCCAGAAAACCCATCAGAGCACGACTTTCCTTTCCTCGGAGGCTTCCTACGCTTCTCTTTTCTAAATAAAATCCAAACTCCTTACCTTTTCCTTCAAGCCTGAAGCCCCTGCCTATCTCTGCCTTCATCAACAACAACTCTCCCATTGGCTGGGTTCCAGTCTCCCGACTAACCTTCTGTTCTTTTTCACGTTGAGCCTTTGGACATGGCCCTAGAATATATGCTTCGTGAAGGCGGGGATTTCGTATTGGTGATGTCATCATGTTCTTCAGGATGGTGTCTGGCACATAACACACATCGTATATATTCTGCACCATGGAATATACATGTCATTACGAAAGAACAAATCCATTTGCGTTCTCAACTCAAACACTGTTGTGGACCTCCAAGCCTTCCTGAATGTCAACAGGGCTGTGTTTACATATGTAAATATCATACATGCCAATTCTACTACTTACAGTATTTTGCTCCTTTATCCATCTGTAAAATGTTGATAAAATATAAATTCTGCCTCCCAGCATTGCCATGAAGATTCAAAGTCACTTATTTTTGAAATATATAGAGAGAACTGACATTAGAACTCAGGTCTTTCTGATGCTCTGCTGCATCATCCTCTCTTCATTCAAACATTAAGCCTTCCTCTGCTACACGGTCTAGGACAAATCCCTGTGTCTGTGAACACATGGCCTTCTCCTAGAGGAAATATCTTTGTCTTTGTGTCAGAGTGGTCTGTTTTCATGCCCTCATCCAGGCAGCCTTGTGGTACTAAATGACTCAAATTCAAGTTTGTAATCCTCCAAAGCCAGCGTCTGGTTTGGTACTAGAGAGCCTTGTTTTTATGGTATAACTATTGCCTAGAAGAGGAATTCTAGCACCTTTTGTCCACACTCTCCCCTGCCCAGCTGTGGGGCATGAGGCCACCTCTCTGGCCAGACGTCTGGGTTCCTGCTGCTTTTTGCTGTGTTCCTATCACTCCTTGGCTGCACTAGGTTCTTTGGTTATTGGTTGGAATAGGCAGTTTCAGGGAGGGAGAGGATGAGGAACACAAGGATTTGATACACAGTTGCAGCCTTTCCATTTATAGGAACATGGCTTTTAATTCAGGCTTCATCTTCAACCCTGGTCTTTACCAAGCTTTTGTCATGCTATTGTTTCCCTTGTAATTTTTAGTTTATTGGTTCTGCTCCTAAACAATTACTTAATATTTTCCTTTAAATCATCTCACTTTGTTTTCTTTTCTTTTTTTTTTTTTTTTTTGCTTATTTTGTATGCAAGTCTGTGGACGCCAGGACAAACTCCTTGGCAGGGTTCAGAAGGCCCCTCACTGTCTGCCCAGCTCCCATCTCAGCCCCTGTCTCACCACTCCCTGTATCACACTAGACGTTTCACTTAACTGATGGTCAGAGTGGTTAACTGTGGCATTGCTCAAGTGCTTACTGCGTCCTAGGCTTTTGTACCCCCCATTTTGGTGAACTCCCCCCGCCAACAAACCTTCCCCAGAAAGAGGGGGTTGACCTTAGAGAAGTGAAATAATCAGCCAAGGTCCCATAAAGAGGAAGCAGGGCAGAGCTGGGGTGCAAGTCCTGTAGTTGTTCCCCTGTTTGTTTTTTCCGGGTACAACTACCTCACCTGCAGTGACCTTTCTCCCTCTAGGTCAGGATCTTTCAGATAGAAGTCCAGGAAGAAGCACAGATTTGATGCTTTTGCTCCTTTTCTAAACACTGCTCAGTGAACGACTTGTAAGTGGCTGGGGCCATATCAAAGCTTGTTACCTGTGTCATGGAATCCAATGTCTAAAGCATTATTGTGTTGACCAGGGGAGAAAACAGTTTTTTAAAGAGATTTTTTTTTTTTCATGAAGAGATGAAGAAGAGTAGGAATGTATTGGTCTATTTCCAAATCAACGATAAATAAACGGTTCCTCTTATTTATTTTTTTAACCTGGTGCAAACTCTTCTTTATCCAAAGAATTTGCTTTGCTTCTTTCATTTTCCTCTTGAGGCTGGCTCCTGAGGCCACAGAATGAAAGGGGCCTGAAAAAGCGCGCCACCAGTAAACCAGCATGCCATTCAGTTTCTTTTCTTACACAACAGTTATTTGTAAACTAATCAATAAACTTTTCTCATTTTGTTTGCTCCTTTAGAACCCTTAGCAGCCGCCTGCTGAACCATGAAGAAACTTAAAATAGTGATGATCTCCTCTTGACGCTGCCGCCTCTTTCTCCCCATAGAACCCACGAGCCAATCTGTGGTGTTTATACTCGAGGCCATATGAAGCTAATCTGTATGGAAATAAAGGATAGAAATATTCAGATTGAGTTTTACTAAGTGAACCTGAGGTTTTTCTGTTCAGCAAAATAGGCCAGGTAAATGCGTTTCTGATACAGAATAAATCACTGGTTTGAAGACCTATATTTCCTGTTTACCATTTTGCTTAGACGCAATTCACAGCTCTCTGCATGGATTGTGAAGAGCACCAGCCCCTTCCCCCAGGATAGTTCCTGGAATGCAACTCATGTTCCTGTTGGAGTCTGGGAGTTCTGTTCTCCCAGTCTGAGGCTGAAGGTGTTCAGGACTTCTCAGAGGGTCAAGGAAGAGAGAGGAAAAGGAAAACATTCAGGGATGTGTTTATAGAGCAATTTACAAGCCAGACCCTGAGTCCTTACTCAGGAAATAAGACACACACTCTGGTTCTGGGCACCAGAAGATTGTGACACAGTGTTGTCAATGCAAAGATTGAGACAGGTAAGGAGTTGCCATAGGAGAATATAAGAGGGGAGCCCCAACAGCAGTGCAGGTGTTCAGGCCAGTCCTTTTGAAACACTTGGTTCTGGTCTCAGTGTTTTCATTCATTCATTCACTGAGTTATTAGTTCAACAGTATCTGCTGAATGCAGGTGCCTTTTTAGAAGTACAGCAATGAACAAAAAAGGTTTGTTTTCTTCTCTCATGAAGTACATAGTTTTAGTGTATCTTATTATAATATTATTATTATTATTATTATTATTTGAGACAGGGTCTTACTATGTTGCCCATGCTAGAGTTCAGTGGTATGGTCTGGGTTCACTGCAGCTTTGACCTCCCAGACTCAAGTGATCCTTCAGCCTCAGCTCCCCGAGTAGCTGGGACTAAAGGCATGCACCACCACAGCCAGCTAATTTTTTTTTTTTTTGAATTTTTAGTAGAGACAAGATCTTGCTATGTTGTCAGTCTGGTCTCAAACTCTTGGCCTTACGTGATCCTCTTGCCTCAGCCTCCCAAAGTGCTGGGATTACAGATGTGAGCCACCTGGCCAGTTTTAGTGTATCTCAAAGCATGAGCTGCAATATGGGAAAGAGGGAAGGAGAGGAGAGGATAGGAAAATCATTCCAGGTCCAAGGAGTGGCAGGAACAAATGCATGGAGACGGGATATAGTCCAATGGTTTATTGAACTGTACTGCATTCATTACCACTTCATTGTAATCTTTCAGGTTGGAAGTTGGAAGATATGATAATGGGAAGGGCTATGTCTTTAGCTTGTCCAGCAGGCAGTATAGAAAAATTAGTGCCTTCTTTTTATGGTTCTCCCATATGCTTTATTTTTATCTCTCAGTCATAGAAAAAAATAAATTTTAGAACTCTTAGAGCAAATATTTCTGAGGAAACTCTTGATATCTTTATGATGGAATTATTTCAGTCTACCTGGGGCCATAACGAATGCCATCAGACAGAGGTAAAGAATGCAAAGCTGCGGGCAGGTGCTGATCTGTACTCCAGAAAAGGCCATGGCCAAGGTCAGCCCTGTGTCGTCAGGGGAGTCACAGATTTGGTGGCAGAGCTCAGAGAAGGGTAGCCTGGTATGTATAGTGCATTTAGCGGATCCCGATGAAGGGGAAGCATTTCGACATGCTCTGGTTTGCAAAGTCTGAGGAGAAACAAATAACAGCCATGGACAGTCCTTCCTGAATTATCAGAATTTATCCAGGAGTGAAAAACGCTTCTGATAACTGATGCTTGCATGTATGTTGAACCATATGAAAGAAGTTGATCATTTTTGCTCTGTAAGATGGCAGTTTTGTGGGTTTTCTCTGCTCTGTTGCAGGTACAGAATGGGGCTCTTTATTCTTGGCATCTCACAAAATCTCACATTACCTGTTTTAGCTACAAAGTCTTCGTTCCATAGCTGAAGAAATCAAAGCTCAACAAGATGACATAAATTGCCCAAAGCCACACAACCAGAGGAACCAGGATTCAGACTGAAATCTGTTCAATGTCAAAGCTTGACCACGGATGAAGGCTCAGGGACCTCTGTCCTCCCTGTGTTGGACCCTATAGGGCCCTTGGGAGCCCTGTGGTCTGGGCTCTTTTCTACTAGGTGGCCCAGTCTGCTCTTTTCTACTCTGCGTATTGTCTTCTCTGGACTCTGAAACCAGCCTGATCGTGGGGGTCTTTGTGCCCTGATTGGCTGGAACTTCAAGGAGCTGGAGGATGAGACACTGACTTCTGTGGGACACTTGGTTTCTGATGAGGGTGGAGGCTGGACAGATTCTGGAAGTGTTTCCTCATGACTCAGTCTGTGCAGGGTTTCTCATACTGACTGTCTCAGCACCCACCTCCTCCAACCTCATCACAGACCCTGTTTTCTCAAGAATTCTCCAGGACACATATTATTATTATCATTATTATTATTAGTTTGAGATGGAGTCTCACTCATGCTTTGAGATACACTAAAACTTGACAGGCTGGAGTGCAGTGGCACCATTTGGCTCACGGCAATCTCCGTCTCCCTGGCTCAAGCCATTCTCCTGCCTCAGCCTCCCAAATAGCTGGTATTACAGGTGTGCACCACCATACCCAGCTAATTTTTGTATTTTTAGTAGAGATGGGGTTTCACCATGTTGGCCAGGGTGGTCAGGACTGAATTATTAATGCCAAAGCTTAGATAGTTACCAGCCCTTCCTTGAATCCTCAGCCATAAAAGGAGGTTTATAGCAGTCAGAATGGGCAAAGTTATGCGGTACAAACAAACATTTCCCCAAACTCTCAGTGGCTTAACCTAATCTAAATCAATCTCTCTCTCTCTCTCTTTCTCTCTCTTTTCCTACCTGTGCTACATCTCCAGCAAGGGCCTACAGGGAGTCTCTAATCATCAGGGCCACATAAAAGCCCTAGGCCAAAGGGGGCTTTCTCTCAGTATATGTTTCTACAATCACCTTGGCATAGGGAGTAATATGGTTTGGCTGTGTCACCACCCAAATCTCATCTTGAATTGTAGCTCCCATAATTCCAACATGTTGTAGGAGGGAACCAGTGGGAGGTAATTTAATCATGGGGGTGGGTCTTTCCAGTGCTATTCTCATGATAGTGAATAAGTCTCACGAGATCTGATGGTTTTATATAAGGGAGTTCCACTACACAAGTTCTCTTGCCTGCTGACATGTAAAACATGCATTTGCTCCTCCTTCACCCTCTGCCATGATTGCGAGACCTCCCCAGCCATGTGAAACTGTGAGTCCATTAAACCTGTTTTTCTTTATTAACTACCCAGTCTTGCATATTTCTTCATAGCAGTATGAAAATGAACTAATATAGGGAAAAAACATCAAATTGCACACTGGCTTTTAAAGTCACCCAAAGTGATGGGTGTCACTTCTTGATGAAGGCTTTACTCACAGCTCATTGGCCAAAGCAAGTCACATGTTCATAGCTATCTCCAAAGAGAGTGAAGAAATATAATTTTTCCATGTGTCTAGAAGACAGGGCACAAGAAATATTTGGGGAGAGCACCGAAGACTCCACAGCCATTCAGGATAGTGTAGAGGAAAATGAGCTTATCTCTTGGCCATTAGACATGGCTCTTCCAAGCACATAGCCTGGTGAATGTCTGATTCAATAGGACAAGAGGCTAACCCAAGCAAGCTATAACATCCAAAAAAAATCATGAGGGCATATTTGAGTGCACGTCCATCACTGAATGTTGTTATTGTGATAAGAGGCTAGAACCAAGTGAGCAAAAAAAGTTTGCTTGCTAGGATGTCGCCATATTGCTAAGGCAACTTTTTCCCTTAGTCTTCCATCTCAAGCAGGCCTGACCCCAAAGAGTAGCCCTCCTTGAATAATTAATAATAAAACTTAGACGTCACATCTAAATAGTCTTTCCATATGAAAGCCAATGGTAATTTTATAGGAAAACATGTCCAAATACCATTCCAGAATCTTTCTCTGAGTTACACAAGCCAGATCAGCATTGGAAATCTTTCTTTGGGCAGACATTAGTCCCTGGGATGAGTTGCACACTACAAACTGATAGCACTTAATGTTCATGTCAAATAAATCTATTTATACACAGTTTATATGTCTATATATAAGAGAAGGCATCAGTGAGTACTTCCAAATGCTGATGTGTCTGATGTGAGTATAGGCAGCTTATAGGCAATGCCCAGAGACAAGAAGTGCAAGCTACTGATTTAGTTTATATTGTGACATTGCATGTTTCTACCCCTCCATTTCTCTAAAGGCCATCTAAATCTGAAGGGGGAAAAGGCAGTGAATAAAGAAATTAAATAAAATGTTGATGTCCACACAAGCTGATATTTCTCACGTGTCCTTTCTTATTTAAGCCAAATGATTGCATTTAATATGAATGCGAAAAAGTCAAAGTGCTGAGAACATTCTCACTGTTACTGTTTTTTACCAGTAATATCAATCCTTTATTCAACAAATGTTTATTTAATGCATACAGTGTGCTGAACAGACAAGAAGATAGACAAGGTCCTTGATTTCATGAAAATTATATTCTAGTCAGATACAGACAGTGAGTAACTAGACAAATACGTATATAATAAAATTTCAGGTAATACAGAGTTCTTTAAAGAAAAACAAAGCAAGGAATGAGGATGGTGAGTGACAGGTTGGCTTTAGGTAGCATAGTCTGGGATGCTACTCTAAAGAGGTAATATTTGGGTTAAGAAATGAATTAAAGTGAGTGAATGAGTCATTGGAAGGTTTTGAGGGAGATAATTTCAGGCAGAGGAAGCTGGAAATTCAAGGATATCTTAATTTTTGCTTGGAGCAACTGAGAATATGGCAGTGCTATTTACTAAATGGGGAAGAAATGAGTTTGAGGTGAGAAATCAAAAATTCTATTTTGCATCTCTAACATTTGAGATGCTTACTTGGCATCTGAGTGAAGATATCAAGTATGTAGATGAACATATGAGTCTGGAGTTTTAGGGAGACATCAGAGCTAGATATACCAAGATATAAATTTGGAAATCATCAGCAATTAGATGGTATTTAAAACTAAGAAACCGTATGAGGTCACTTAGAGAATGAGTTGTAAATATGGAAGAAAAGAGGACTAAGGCCAAAATCTTTGGATGAACCAACATTAAAGATTGAGACAAGACAAAGAATTGAACTGGCCAGAGATAAGGGAGGAAAACCAGGGAAGTATTGTGATTGAAAAGCTAAGATCATAAAAGATTTCAATAAGAAGAAGTAACCTAACTACGTGTGCCACATGACACTAGAATACAAAGATAACGCAGCCTAAGATGCAGGCATTGAATTGATGAAGGTGATTAGAAACTTTAACAATAACCGTTTTAGCTAAGCAGTACAGAGGAAGGTTTGGAAGTGTGCTGAGGGATCCTGGAATGACATTCTGATGTGTTCCTCCAGAAAAAGGTGGTAAAGAAATGGGAGGAGCTACTAGGAAAAGTTGTGAAATCAAGGGCAAGTTTCTTTGTTTCTTTGTAGGTGGGAGACCTTTTGGCGTGTTCAAATGTTGGTGGGAATCACTCACTAGGTTGCTGAAGCAGGATGGAGAGCAGTAACTGCAGGAGTAAAGTCCCTGGAAGGATGATAGAGGGTGGGTTCAGGTAGCAGCAGGGATATTGGAGGCATCATAATAGGAAAGAAGAGAAGATTGCGTCTATGTGTAGAGATGAAGTTAGAAAAGAGAAAATGCTCTTCTGGTTGTTTCTATTTTCCGAATAAGGTGCTTATCATGTTCATCTGTTGAGAATGAGCATTGACTGTTTGAGGAATAAGAATGAAGTGTCAACAGTCATCTGGATCAGTGGGAGGAGGTATTGAACAGCTAACTGTGGTTAGCTGTTCAGGTAGTGCTGGAGGTCCACTTAAGACATGTGACCATAAATCTAAAGTGAGGCTGATAAACATGGTTGTAAATTTTTCTCTAGCCACATTCTGATGCTCAGGTACGGGCATGAAGCAAGAAGAGAAATGAGCTTCAAGGGGGATGCGATTTACAATAGCAGTGACAGAGGGAGAGGAAGCTGAGGTTAGGAGACGAAATTCTTGTAAGGATGAACTGTGGAATCCAAACTGAAGTAAAGGGGGTGTGATAGCATATGAGCCTGGGTCTGGAGTCTCTAAAGGGACATAAGCCCTGCCTGTGTTAGTGTGTAGAGAATGTGATCTTCCTGTGGCCAGAACGTCTGATGTTTGACACCTAGATATTGGAAGTGGTGTGGCTATTGATAATCTACAAGGTTACAGTGCATCTTTGGAGGAGGATAGCTGAAGTGTGCTGGAGGAAAATCACTAAAAGGTCATTGCATAGAGGAAGAAAATACAACAAGAAAACATTGACTTCTTATTTTTAGACAGTGGCTACTAAAAAAAAAAATGAAAAAGGGAGGTAGGAATGAATTCCCAACTTGAATAACTTGGTAAAGTGAACTAGTGAATCCCACCCAATTGCAATGACCCTCTTTTGATCGGTTTTGAGGTCTGCCTTTGCAATTTTATGATAATGAGGTGTTAACATTTGACGTAAGTGAGTTTTTTTTTTTTTTAAGACAAACAGATTTACAGTTAATCTTTATAATAATCTCACAGGGTCTGGCTCACGTTGCCCATTTATTCTTGAACGTGAGAGAGGAGATGGAGTTAGAATAGGGTGGAAAATAATACAGATTCCACAGTTTCTCGTAATAATAATGCAAATGGCAATGAGTGACCTTAAATTGAGGTGCCATTCACAAGGTCAGGAGATCGAGACCACGGTGAAACCCTGTCTCTACTAAAAATACAAAAAAAAATTAGCCGGGCGCGGTTGTGGGCGCCTGTAGTCCCAGCTACTCGGGAGGCTGAGGCAGGAGAATGGCGTGAACCCGGGAGGCGGAGCTTGCAGTGAGCCGAGGTCGCGCCACTGCACTCCAGCCTGGGCGACAGAGCGAGACTCCGTCTCAAAAAAAAAAAAAAAAAAAAAAGTTGTGGTGATTGTGAGTTTTTGTGGTATTTTGTACTTCCCATGCAATTTGGAGGGGTGTCATGAACATCTGGACACTGCCATGCATGCATATTAGTCATGTGAATGACATCCAACAAGAGTGTTTATGGAAAATAAAGGGGGAGGATGTTGTGGATTTCTACTCTAGCAGACAATGTGTTCACTTGTTACAAAACTGGCCCCAGTGAATCACACCTCCTCAAACACGTGCTCCCTTGCTATGTGATTTTGCTACTCCTTCCATCAAGAAGTAGAGTTTACTTTCCCATGCTTTGAATTGAGCTAACCTTGTGACTTGTTTTGACTAAGAAAATGTGGCAAAAGTGACATGGTGTGATTTCTGAGTCACAGCCTTAACAGACCTTGCAGTTTTTGCTCTTGCTTGGATCATGGCTGCCTGGATCATGGCTGCCTACACATGAAAGTTCAGGCTAGTCTTTTGGAAGATGAGAGCCATATAGATTGGGAGGCCCAGTCGACAGCCAGCACTGTCACCCAGACATTTGCCATCTTGGATCCTCCAGTCCCTATTAAGTCACTAGCAGACTGCCATCATATACATGACCCCACTGGAGATCAGCAGAAGATTCACCCTGCCGAGCTCAGTCCAAATTGCCAATGCATGGAATTGTGAGCAAATGAGTGACTGTTAATTCACTAAGTTTTTCGGTGATTCATTATACAACACAAAGGGAGGGTTAGAAGTAATGTCTACTGAGTATCTGCTTTGTGTTCAGTAACACCTGAAGACATTATCTTGATTTTGCTTGATTACATCTCTTTTAGGAGGTATGAGTTTCTTCACAGTGAGAAAACTGAAGGTCAAAAAAGTTCAGTAGCTGATCCAAACTCACACATCTTCTGAATAATAGAGCAAAGATTAAAACCCAGAATGTGTCTACGGGCCCAAATATCACTCTTTGAATATGTCAGTTTCCTAACTTAAACTCACTTACAAAACATCTTTGTATGTTGTGGCAGATCTTTATACAACCTTATGTGTTATTTATTTAATAATATTTTCTTTAAACTGGCTCACTTGAATAAGTAACTCATCAAACAAATATATTTAAGGCAGAAACATTACTGTGACTAATAACCATGTCTAATATTTGTTGCATGCTTTCCCTAGGGTAAATGCTCTCCTAATTGCTGTGCATGAATTAATTAATCTAATCCCCACAAAAACTCTATGAGGTTGGAGCTATAATCATCATCATACTCATTTTACAGATGATAAGAATAAAGCATGGAAAATTAAATAGTTGCTCAATGTCACCAAAGAAGTAGTTGGCTATAAGCTCTGTGGTTCTAGCACCTGCACACTTTGCCCCTAGGCTAGAGGTTTTTAACCAGGGGCAGTCTTGCCAGGGAACATTTGGCAATAATCTGAAGACATCTGGGATTGTCCTGATTGGGGAATGTGTTACTGGCATCTCGTGGGTAGGAACCAGGAATGCTAACAATTATCTTACAATGCACAGGATAGCTCCCTACCACAAAGAATGACCCAGCCCAAATGTCAACAGTGCCGAGGTTAGGAAATCCTCTTCTAGGCCATTCTCCCTTTATAAATGGTAAACAGAAACAAGTAAATAGAAACTCAGCCAAAGCCAAACAATATTAAAGAATCTCTCTAGAAACCATTGCTTGCCCAGTATATAAACCTCGGACCTCTCTTTGTGTTGAAAAAGAGATTTGCAAACATTAGAGAGAGAGTAAAGACAAACACCCAATGGAGGCTATTTCCTTCGTGTCATCAGAAGATTATAAAAGATTTATAATGAAAGTTAAATCTTCTTGTGTGATTCTACTTTTTTTTACACCATGCCCGAGCCCCCACCAAATCATCCAATAGTCCACTGCCACACATTCCATGTCCTTTGGGACATGGGGCACTATATCCTCTATATAGTGGCTGGTGGTCCAAATCCAGCCCACCACCTGTTTTGCAAATAAAGTTTAATTGGATCATACTCACACCTGTTCATCGATATACTGTCTATGGCCATTTTTGTGCTATAGCCACTGAGTTGTGTAGTGACAGCAGAGACCATACAGCTTGCAAAGCCTACAATATTTACTTTCTGGCCCCTTACGGAAAATATTTGCCAACCCCTGCCTAGAACTGTGCCTGGTACACAGTTGACACTCAATACATACTTGCTAAATGAAAAAAGCTTTTGAAGACACCACTTTGAGCTGAAACCCTCTTTCTACATTGCCATTTCCTCCATTTCCCCCAACACTCTCTTCCTCTTACCTATTTATTTATTTATTTGTTTATTTATTTATGCATTTCCACTTTGCTCAACATGAAGTGACAGTTCCATTCTTAAAACAAACACTTGTCGGCTGTGTCATTGATCACTGTAAGCTGCTAAGTTTTAGGGCTCAGAGATATAAATGGATCTGCTTGAGAGGCGATGGTGATGGATCATCGTCTTCTCAGGAGCCTGAGCAGCTCCCTTTCTCCCTGTGGCTGTTGGCATTCACCACACTTTCTCAGCTCCAGCACTAAGGGATATATAACAGACACGGGAGGGCCCATAAAAGTAACATCTGAAACTGCCGCAGAGCTGAGTATTGATTTATTCATTACTATAAATTTTTTGTCATTACTATGCAATTGCTCTATCTCAGGAAGAATTGATAGATGTGGTTGGAACCTGCAACCCACTGTGCAAAACTTTTTCCCCCTTCTATAATTTCCTGTAACTCTTCTAAAGAATCATTATTCCTTATTACATAGCTCTGGCATGCCACCTATTTAGATAAATGTGTAAACAAGTGTGCAGTAAATATTCGTAGTAGCCCATGTGTCAACGATATATGTCACTAATTAGATAATTTAGTGGTTCAAATAAATAAATAAGAAAATAGAAGAACACCCAGGAAAATCCTGAAATAAAACATAGACTCCTTGTAGGGGTCTGAGCATACAGGACAGCTTTTCAGGCTCATAGTATCATCTTGTATTCTGGCAGCCTATCAGAAGGTCCCGGAAGGGCTGAAAGAGACTGCTTACAGATGGGAAAAGAAACAGCGATGTATTAGAAAATGGAGGAGATGGATTCATTTTGTCAGCGTGCATGACAGGTGCATGACATCTGTTTGGGCCTCCTCAGCAAGCCACACACTTGTTACCTAAGCAGGTCCAGTAGGGAGCGCTCTCAAGAGATACATGGACCTTTTTCTCTCTTCCACCCTCTTTGTTTTGTTGAGTTTGCTATTTTACCATTGTGTTGATGCAAAGATAACTGGGCTCAGAGTTTGAAAATGATGGGTTTGAGTCCTCACTCTGATGCAAAGTGGGAAAATTCCTTATTCAACTTGGGCCTTAATTTTCTTATCTGCAGAATGGGAATGGTCATCATTTTGATAATAACGACAATGGCAGTGCTAATGAAGCTCAGATGAAGCAGCGCACATGGAAGCCCTTTGCAGAGTCTAGAGTCTAAACAGACATAAAAAGAGTTGTGGATATATTTTTTTAAATTTTTAAATCAAGGAATGTGATATAGGCATATAAAGCAACTATTTAGAGAATCAAGAAATTAGAAGCTACTATTTACTGGGTTCCTCCTTTATATTCTGAGCTAGACTTTTCCTACAGGTTGTCCACTTGGATGCATCCAAGTAAGAAGGCTGTTTTTCACATTTAACCGATAGAGAAACTGAGAATTAGAGATATTCAGTGTAACTTGCCCAAGGCCAAGTGAGATGCTGGAATAACACCTACCTCCCTCTGGCTTTATCCCCCATGCCTCCCGTGCTGCTCATACATGCTGTGTTGCTTCTAGGTTAAAGTTTAAAGGACTTACTCTGTTTTTGAAGAAATGAAAAGATTTCAGTTTGAGTTGTCTAAAGAAGTTGACTGTATCGACCAAACTCACAGAGCGATCCTCCTCAACTGGCACCGGCTATATGAACAAGTCAGAGTTCTGTTCTCATAAATGCAGTTATCCCAAACTCAGTCAGTTTGATTAAGGGTCTCTGTGGTGACCTCATCAAGTGGTGTTAAACAAAAATAATTGGATCTACTGAATCCTGAGATCTGACTGATTAGCTCCTGATGCATGAATCTGGCCTTAGCCCTTTCTAGTGGTGTGTTAGAATGGGAGGGAGATGGATTCACTTGGTCAAACAGCTAAAGCTGTGTCTTCTAGACGTGGCTAAACTAGTCATGGTCCCCTCTGGTATGTTAATTTCTCAAATATAGATAGGATAAATCCTACACATGGCCATTAAGCAATCATATAAAAAGTGAAATTATTCATATCTGGGTTTACCTAGCTGTAATTAAGAGCATTAGTTACTTTATTTAGCAAATAGTTTACACTTGACAGGTGTCCGTAGCAAAGGAAAACAGTAGGAATGCAAGGATGAATCAAATTTAGATGATTGTACCCATCATCAGAGCACTCGTTAAAAGCCCCTGCTGTAATTGTTAAACAATAAAACTATGGATGCATGAATGGATAAAATATGGATACATGAACAGGTAGCTGGATGAATGAACTGATGGATGGATGGATGAATAAATGAAACTGTCTTAATTATCTAGACACCTTTTCAATTTTTTTCTGATTCAGAGGAAGTCTCAAATCCATTTATTAATATACTCTATGGCTAACTCTGGTACCAGAATGAATCTTTTTATGTTTCATATTGATATACTCCTATTGCAAAATGTCTTCCTTTTTATTGACAGCTGAAGCTCTGGACTTGTCTCTTGTCTAGGTTTTGTCTCTTAGTCAAGTCTTCCCCAGCTGTCACTCTGATTGCACTCTGCATGGACTTGAATCAGGGTTAATCTCTATGTCTCTCTTCCAGCCTCCCTGGGATTCACCTAGTACCCAAATCAGTGCCCACAGAAGTAAAATTCTACACAGTGGGTAAATGAATAGATGCTAATCAATGGAACATTGCTGGGTGGATAGAAAAATGGATAGCCATGTCTTTAATGCTTGTTCCTCCAACATTAACAGCAGTGCCTGGCTCATAATATGTGATTCTATAATTGGGTGAATAGGTGGTTAGATGATTGAGTAAAAAAGTGATTAGGTGACTGAGTACAGAAATGGTGGGTGATGAGTGGATGATGAATGGATGGAGGCCTCTGTGCATGAATGAAAGGATAAATTACTGGGTGGGTTATTGAATCAGTGAGTGGCTAAATGGAGGAGTTGATAAGTGGGTGAATGATTTAAAGGGAGTATATGCATAGATTTCTGCATCAATAAACCAATGAATGGATGGGTGAATATATGGAAGTATAGCTGCCTGGATAAGGCTTGGGAGGATATAAGCATAAGTGAACGAATGTGTGAATAAAGGAACAGATGGTGGGGTGAATGTGTGGATTGCAGCCCTAAAGCTTGTTGAGTGCTGAAAGAGCACAGGCTAAGATGTAAACTCTGCCCTGATTTTGGCCAAAGTAAACAATCCTCTTGGTTTAGGGAAATGATGCTGCTGACTTTGAGAAGATTCAGGGCATCGTACACAAGGGCATGGAAAGTCTGACTTGCTGGCCAGAAGAGTGATAATGACTGGCGGTTTCCAAGCACTGTTTATAAAATAACCAAAAAGGCAATGAGTGTGTTTCTTGGGTTCCTTCAGACCACAGTGAGGGGGATGTAACCTCAGCAGGGACAGCCTTATGCAAAAGGCTAGCCAGCACAGTCTGCATGACTGCCTTGGGGTTACAGACCTGCTACTGACCAGATGGGCTTGATTACTTTATGCCCTTCTCTTCTCTTCTTTTTTTCTCTTTTTTTCCTTCCTTCCTTCCTTCTTTCCTTCCTTCTTTCCTTCCTTCCTTCCTTCTTTCCTTCCTTCCTTCCTTCCTTCCTTCCTTCCTTCCTTCCTTCCTTCCTTCCTTCCTTCCTTCCTTCCTTCGTTCCTTCCTTCCCTCCTTCCTTCTCTTCCATTTTTTCCCTACTACCAGGCAGGGATAAACCAGGTCCAGAAAACAAGGGCTCCTAAGAACTGACCCATGCTTTGCTTTGAAATCTGGAGCTTCACTTGGGAGGCTGGTTCAGGTCTCAGGTTAAGCTGGCTGGAGGATTCCCCTCTCTTATGATCACTACCTACCTCTTCCACTACTGTCTAAGAGGATAGATCCTCTATCACTACCACCTAAGAGGTAGGTAGTGATCCTAAGATGGGGGAATCCTAGAGGGACTGCGTCTGGTGAGAGCCTTCTTGCTAGTGAGACTCTCTGCACAGTCCTGAGATGGTGTGGGGTATCACATGGCAAAGGGACTGAGTGTGCTAGCTCAAGTCTCTCTTCTTCTTCTTATAAAGCCACCAGTCTCAGTCCCATGATAACCCATTAATCCATTAACCTACTGATCCATTAATCCATGAATGAATCAATCATGAGGCCAAACCGTCATGACCCAATCATCTCTTAGGGTTAGGGTTATATATTATATATACATTCTGATTAACTGAGAGGATCTCGGATGTAGTGGAATAAGCAAGGGGCTTGGAGCCAAACTGATGTTATTGTCTAGTGACCTTAGAAAGTTTTCTATACTCCCAAAGTCTGCTTTATTTGCTAAAAACAGTGAAGCATGAGTATGATTTTAAAAACACCTGCCTCATGTCATTATTGTAAGACTTAAAATAGATAATGTGAAAACATTAGTACTTGACTGGCTCATATTAGATGTCTTATTTAAGTTAGTACTTCTTATTTTTTTTTTTTTTTGGTTAATTGTTTAATTCCTCTTCCATAGTTAGGGTACAGCAAAGCAAGTGGGTTAAATATCAGGTGGGCTTATTCACTTGGTCTGTTGAAGGCTTTTCTCTTGGGTTGCAAAGGAGAAGACTCCTGTACCCTCATTCATGTAGTCAGCCTAGTTGAGCTGGTTAACCCCAGAATGTTTTTGACCCATTCTCCCACAGGATGACTTTCCAAGACGGGAGGGAGGGGCAATCAGTATTAGTTAGCATTTTCCTATGTTACTGCAAATATTGCTATTTATCCAATTTCATTGAGCTCAATGAGAAAGCAAGCTATTAATTTACTATCCCTGAGAACATCTGAGCCCAACAAGGCCAGGGTCTTTCCTGGTCCTGGGATGAGATTAGCCCTGTTAGATGTGCTCTGACTGGACCATGAGCTTTCCCTCTGTCTTATATTGCTTTCTGTTGCTTATAACAGAATATCTGAAACTGGGTAATTTATAGACAAAGGGAAATTATTTCTTACAGTTATGGAAGCTGAGAAGTTCCAGGTGGAAGGACTGCATCTGGTGAGAGCCTTCTTGCTAGTGGGACTCTTTGCAGAGTCCTGAGATGGTGCAGGGTTTCACATGGTAAAGGAACTGAGTGTGCTAGCTCAGGTCTCTCTTCCCCTTCTTATAAAGCCACCAGGCCCACTCCCATGATAATCCATAAATCCATTAACCTATTAATTCATGAATGAATCAGTCTATTCATGAGGGCCAAGCCCTAATGACCCAGTCATCTCTTAAAGGCCTCACCTTTCCATACTGCCACATTGGGGATTAAGTTTTCAACATATGAAATTGGGGAGACACATTCAAACCACAGCACTCTCTCATAATATTCTTATGTTGTATCATGATTGCTTGTATAATGCCTTTTCTCCCCAGTAGACAGTAAGACATATAAGGACAGATGTTGTGTTGACTTATTTACTGTTGGATTCCAGCAATACACACATAGTAGAAACTTCAAATAAAATATTTGTTAAAAACTGAATAGCTAAACTTTGGTCTTTTTCACAGCATCAAAAGAAAGATTTTGTTCACCATTGAATCCTCAGCTGCTAGCATGAAGTCTGGAAGTAGAGAGGGATTTAGTCAGGGTTACTTGAATGTAAGCAACAGAAGTGAACTCTGATGAACTTTGCATATAATAGTGGGTGTGTTGAAAGGTATTGGGTACCTCAGATTATAGGCAAGGGAATAGCCAAAAATTCAAAAGCATTCTTTTTAGCACAAAAACACTGGATGCTATTTAGCTGCAATTGCCTTTTGACAAACTGGTTCTAGTTGAGGTTTAAGCTTCTGAAAGTAAAAGTGGGATTGGCCTAAGTTTTAGCAGCAGAAGGGGAACGGATATTGGCCAAATTAGCAAACAAAGGTCCAGAGTGTTGAGAAAGGAGGTAATGTTGAGACTTTTCTCACCCCCTCCCCAAGTGGGTAGACTCCTGCATCATTGCTCAGAAGTGTTAGAAGCCATTTACCCCATCACCCTTCCTGTTCCCAGATATTTCAAAGAATTGGAAAAGTGTCTGCGTCACACTGGGAAGGCCACAGAACAAAGTAAGTCTTTTCTGGCCCAAACCTCGCATGGCATATGTGGAAAACCCAAGCTCTGCTGGAATCCTGTTACACTATACGAAGAGCCAGAGCCTAAATTATGGGTACTCTGAGGACAGAATTTCAGACTTTGCTCTGGCTTTTGTCAGCTTAAGACTCTTAAGGTAGTTTACACAAAGATTTGTATGTCTGAATTTTTCCCTGGCAGGTTCTCAGTACAACCTAGATAAAACAAACCCCAAATATTTGTGGTTAGCAACAATAAAGAATTTTCAAGTTGCCTGACATCTCCTATCCATGTAGATCACCACCTAGGATCAATATTCAGCTCTGAGACAAAGGTAGAGAGATGGATGGTGGGAAATTTTTTCCATGGTTTGAGCACCATCCAAAAGTAAAATCATTCTCTAACACCTTCTCTTCTCTCTCTCTCTGTCACACACACACACACACACACACACACACACACACACACACACAGAGGAACACACGCACCCCACATACTTTTTTTTTTTTTTATCTCCAAAGGGCTCTGTCAGAGCTATGCCAAAGAAATGTTGATATCTCACTTGAATGCCCAATCACCAAATAAAGTATCACCCAAAAAACTATTGTTTGCCAACATTGCAGAAAAGGGAAGGAGCATTTAAAAGTGAGCTTTTTCACAGTCTTTCCTTTAAAATCTCCTGATCCCGGGTTATACCCTTTGCTTCCATGACAATCTGCTCTCAGATTCCAAAGTTAAGCAGAAGGACTATTCCACGGTGGTAAACAGAAGACGGTTTACACAAAAAATATAGATTTCCTTTAAGCACTTGGCTTAAGCCTTTAGTAAGTTGTATTTACATTATTATTGTTTATGTTCCCAGAAGTCGGCGGGAGGATGGCCTTGTTGCAGTTTATGTGGTTTCATGATTCACGCTTGATGAGGCAGCTATCACACAGGGCGGGGAGGAGGAGAGGGGCCAAGTCAGGGAAGCACAAAGGAGATGAGAGCTCGCTCGCTTGTGGGATGCACGGCCCTCACGTAATGGTGTAGCCAAGGACCTGGGGGTTTCTGAGTCAGTCTTTCAAATTCCCAGACATGTTTATCGGTTTTGAGTTTCAAAACTGGCCCACCCAGAATAAAACCCTTTTGCACCTGATGTGTTTTACGTGGCCTGTGCTTCGGGGAATTCTCTTGAGACAGAAGTTTCTTCCCCAGCTGTCAGCTTGACAATGCACTCAGTTAAAGCTACTCGCCTCCAGGGTCCTGACCATGCCGCACAGGATCTGCTTCTCCGGCCGTGCCATGGTGCGCATCCAGATGTCTTCCCTTGGATGGCATTGGTGGGGAAGGGAAGTCCAACGGCTAGGGCCAGAGGTTTTCTGGCCTTAAATTTCAGTGGGCAATCTCCGTGAGCCATGTCCTGTTGTGTGTCCAGTTCAGGGCCACATTATACACTAATATTTCCGAGCCGGGCTTTGAAGACTGGATGAGACAAAATAATAAGGAAAGCATGTTTTCTTTTGTGAGGCATTGGGACAGAATAGAAAACAGCCTGCATTTTAGAGACATTCAGGTCTGTTTTGTTTGTTCCCCAGATTCTTTTTTTATTTTTTGAGATGAAGTCTCGCTGTGTCACCCAGGCTGGAGGGCAGTGGCATGATCTTGGCTCACCTCATCCTCTGCCTCCCAGGTTCAAGAGATTCTCCTGCCTCAGCCTCCTGAGCAGCTGTGATTACAAGCGCCCACCATCACACCTGGCTAAGTTTTGTATTTTTAGTAGAGGCAAGGTTTAACCATGTTGGCCAGACTGGTCTCGAACTCCTGACCTCATGTGATCCACCCGCCTTGGCCTCTCAAGGTGCTGAGATTAGAGGGATGAGCCATCTTGCCCAGCCTGTTTTGTTTTTAAGACTGGCTCTGCTACTTACTAGCTCCACGGCTTTGGGGAAATTTCTTAACCAATTTGTGCCTTAATTTACTCATCTGTAATTGGGAGATACTCTGTACCTCATAGGCTTCTGAGTGGCTTAGATGAGATAATGAGTGTAATACACTTGGCATAGTACCTAATAAATAATAAGCTCATAATACTGGTAGCAAGACTTAAAACATATTTTTGTTATATAAACGCAGCAGGCAGGAAAGCAGAACTGCTAGAGTGGCATGGAGGTTAGTCAAGAGGAATTGCCTGGGCCATGTTTTAGAGTCCATGGAGGTGCATGTGTGTGTGTGTGTGTGTGTGTGTGTGTGTGTGTGTGTGTGCTGTTAATGGCTTTGGCATGGAAAGTTAGGGGTGTTTAAAGAAACCTCAAGTTGCAGACTCCCCTGGGAGTAGGATGCAGCTCATATTCCATTTGGGTGTAAGTCTAATGGAATTATGTCTCATGGAGTTAGGGACTCTTGGTCCTCTGAGACTTCACAGCACCATTTTTTACCAATTTTTCTGGGCACCACATGTCCTGGACACTTGAGATTTTAACTTATAAGCTTCCTTTGATAGAAGCTCAGCTCAGATTTGGCCACTAAAGAATTAGTATTTAGGGACAATGTCTGTTATCAACATCTGCTAAATTGGACCACCAGATCTCAACTCCTAAGCTAACCCGTTTATTCCTGTATTCCTTTATAAAAACAAATATTTATTGAGTACCCCTCTGTGTGCCAGGGTCTATGCTCAGTGGTAGGGATATTACGGGGAGCAAAAGACGTAAGTCTTTATTATTAAGCATAGATTCTAGTGAGGAAGACAATCATAAATAATCACAAAGTAAACACAAATTATCAATGGCTTTAAGCGCTGTGAATGAAAGGAGCAAGTGTCTATGAAAGCAGAAAGGAGAATATCTAGGAATCTTCGGTGAGGGTTGTCAGGAAGGTCCCCCTGAGGGGGTAAAAGCTGAACTGAAAAATAAGGAGGAATTGGCAAAGTTAAGTGGCCAGAGAGATGCTGTAGTGTGTTCTGATGATCTCCTGAGCCACAACAAATCACCCCCAAAATTTGGTGGCTTCCATCAATAGTTTATGATGGACTTTATCCTTTGGGTAGTGTTTGTGTAAAGTGTTTGTGTCTCAGTTTCAGTGTAGTTACTGGGATTACAGAGGCATGAAGGCTTGGCTGGACTGGATGACCCAGTTGGCCCCTTCACATAACTGGCAGTGGATCCTGGCTGGGGGCTAGGAGCTCAGCTGGGCCCATCCCATGGTGCATCTCCCCCAGGCCTCTCCATGAAGCTGGGCTTCCCACAGCATGGCAGCTGGGATTCAAAGGGGAGCATCCCATGAGTGAGTTCCAAGGGCCCCACTCAGAAGCTGCAGGAGTTTTTATGACCTAGCCTCAGCAATCCCAGAATATCCCCTCCACCCCATTCTAATGGTCAAGTGATTTGCCAAAGCCAGCCCAGATTCCAAGAAAAAGGAAGAAATAAGCCATACTTCTCAGACGGGAGGAGGCGTAGACATGCAGGGAGGGAGGACATCATTGGCAACCCCCTTGGGAGTAAGCTACTGCGTGCACCTTTTGCTCTCTCTATTCCTTCTATTTGGGATGATCCTCCCAGAAATACCCACACAATCTGCGGCAATGAGATCTCAGTTTTAGAATAGCTCTTCATTTCGAAATGTCTCTTCCTCTAAATATCCTCTTCAAAGTGGGTTTCACCAACCTTTGCAGGCAGCCACTCTCTGCCTCATGACTCTGTTTAATTATTTTTATAACACTTATCACTCCAAAATTATCCCTTTATTGGACTGTTTTCTTGTTGTCAGTCTTTCCGTGACTGAAACTACCCTCACACACACATAAAACATAAGCCCCATGAGGTCACATCCTTGCTCATAAATGCATACCCTAGAAATGTGCCCGACATTAAGTGGACACTGCATATTTATCCACGGAAATAAGAGGATTCTGGGCAAAAAAGAAATGGCACACACGAAGATGTATTGTGAAATGCTGCAAGTGTACCTTACTTTCTGGTATGCAAACACTCCAGTTCCAACCTGTCTGATGTATACCCCAAATGGCTTATTTCATGGCTGCGTGAAGCTCACTGAATTTGGGCTATTTCTCACTCTTCCCAAAGATAACTGAAAGAAGAGCAACAGCAAAAAGCACATGGGTTTAGGGGAGAGAGTCCTTGGAGCTGCAGAGTGTAAAGAGAGAGCCATGAACAACTAACGTGACGAACTGGCTATATTCATAGAAATAATTCTGTGCTTTTCCATGTAGATACCAGAATATTAGTTCATTTGTTTCTCACAACATCTTTACAAGGTTGATATTTTAATTTTTTTATACTTGATGACAACTGGAGCATAGGGAATTTTCTCAAGGGTCTCCAGTTTAATATTGGTAGATACTGGGTTCAAATATAGATCTGCTTTACCTCAGAGCCCTGCATGTTTTGCATAATAGCCTAAGGTTGAAGAAGAAAATAGGGGAAGATTAAATGTCCAAACTGAAACCCAGAATGATATATTTTCCCTGTGGCATTGAATCAACTTGCAGAGGCCCATGATAACTGAGTTGGCCCCAAAAGGCAAGAGGTTGCCTCTGATTATAAGGCAGGGATCTGATTCCTGCCTCAATTACAGCTGAATAACTACTAGTTAGGAATCACGAAAGTGCCAACATTAGGGCAGTGGGGACGAGGAAAGATCTGCCGGTTGCTGGAGATGGAGGCAAAGGCACTCAGAGTTGGGACACTTCGTCAAGACCAAACCAAAGCCATCAGAACATGATGTTCTTGACCAGAGGCGAGGGTGGGAGGGGGAGGCTGTGGCTGGGGAGGTTGTTGGCAATCCATCTGATTTAATTTGGAGAGACAAGAGAAGGTTTCTTTTCTGAGATTTTTGAAAAGCAACCTCAATGTATCTCTTGCAGACCTTCAAGGCAATGGTAGAGGCAAGGGAAGGATTTACCTAAAACTGGTTCCCATAATTTCCAATGGAGTGTCCATCTCTTGGTGAATAGAAAAGTGTGTGTGTTAAGTCACACTGGGAACCCTGGGGCTCTCTCTTCACACTCTGCAGCCCCAAGGGCTCTCTCCCCTAAACCCAAGTGAACCATGATTATTTTAGTATCTTGCTGTGCTTGAATGGTCTTCTTACTTGATAATGCAGTCTGTGTTTCGAGCTGTTTTCCTCTTTCTCTTTGCTTCACATGGGAAACACTTAAATACATTTTTTAAAGGATATATACCTATAAAAACTTTCTTTAAGTCAGACCATCTGTGTTGGCAGAAACTTTAGGCTTTTGTCTGGGAATTGGAATTTCTTTTTCTTGTTTTCTCCAGGTTTTTTGAGAAGGCCAGGGAAAAATAACAACAACAAAAGTTCCCAAGTAATAATTTTTTAAAAGCTTCTAAAGAATATCTGGAAATGAGAGAAAGTAAAATGCTTAGGAGACATTTCAAAAACACTTGAATAATCTGTCCTTTCTCTGAAAGAGTATACAAATAAAGAGCTCACTTAATTACCAAGGAGTTTGTGTTGGACTTGAAGAACCAATGGTGCATGTAACTCGTTTCTTACCTGGGACGTGTGTGCTAAAGCCAAGGTCAGCTTCCCAGAAAAAATATTAGATAGTCTTGGAAGTTGAGAGGAAGTGTGGTGAGTGGAAGTGGAGAATGATTCAGCCAGCAAAGCTCAGCATTAAAGTTGATGTTCTTGGCCTCCATGTTAAACCTTCCTGCCCACCAAGGTAACTGTGACCTCAGCTGACCCTACACCTCCCAGAAGTAACTCAGAACCCTCAACTCCAGTTCTTGCCCATCCGAGATACTTCCCTGGTTTGTTGCTGCTATCATTTTTTCACACCTGGACTCACACTGTGAATGGCAAATGAGTCAACTAAAAGCAAACTGAGGGGGTAATAGGAGCCTCCCCTCCCTGGGTAAACATGTCCATGGTTGATGAAACTCTGACTGATGCTCTAGTCTTCATGGTGATATTATTGAGCCCAAGCATGCAATGGGGTGAAGGGATGTGATGCCTGTTTCCAGAATTTTACAAACGTTTCTCTAGTCAAGTGAAACTCCCTAATATAATGTTTTGAAAACACTCAGAAAACCTGAGCCCTGGACCAAAGGGGAATTGGATGTTATGTAGACTGGTCACAAAGAGATTCAAAAATAGGTAGTCAATGAAGGAGGTTGTCTCTTCTCCTTGCCTGAATTAAGTCTGTTTCTATAATTGGCCCAGTAACGGGTACTCACTGAGGAAGTCAGGAAGTCAGGTCACTTGGTCCTGGGAAAGGCTGCACCTACCACTGATTGATTGTGTGCCTGGGGAATGTCACCTGCCCTCTCTGAGCCCATTTTCTCAGATGTAATGAGATGAGTGGTTTTCAAGCCAAACCCCTTTGAGTTCCAGGTATTCTTCCGAGAGGTTCCAGGTTGTAAACTGAAAGCGTGGGGTGCTTGGCTCACTCCTACCAGATCACCCATTTTCGTAGACCGAGAGTCTGCATAAAATTTCATTTATTAAAAGAGTTATATTGTTTAGTTGACAGAAGCTTGATAATCTTCAAGTTAGTGATTTCTAAACTCTAATGTTCACACAAATAGCCCAGAGCTCCTGTGAAAATGCAGATTCAGATTCCGTAGACTTGCAGTGGGGCCCAAGAATCTGCATTTTAATAAGGCTTCTGTAACAAAGTCCTAGACTACTAAACTAGGGTCTTTCTTTTCAAATGCATTGACTTGGGGTTCCACTTTTACAGCAAAGTGACCAATGAGAATACTAAATTTCCCAGAGCTTGAGAAGTGAACTGTTTTAGGATCTTTTTATTGGGGTGGGAGGTACTGACTATTGGGGTCCAGGAGTCCAGGAGGCACAAAGTGCAAAACTTTCTTTAGCAGGTAGGCTTTGAGAGCAGAGAAGAAAGGGGCTATCTTAGGACTCAGGATTGAAGGTAAATTTCCTGGGCCTCATAGGGGTGAGATAAATGAACTTACCATGTCCCCTCTTCACGTGGGCTTCTCCACCCCGCCTTCCCTTCTCCAGTGCTGGTGGTAGCAGTGGTTACATTGCCCTAGTTCTAGGGGAACATGATTGAGTTCTAGCTCCTGCATGAGATGAAGCACAATCAGGATGGGAATCTTGGGATAACAGGCAGCCACATGCTCCTAGCGCCTGCAGTGGAGGCACTTGGCTGACGTGCCTGGGTGTCGGTGGTAACAACAGGAACAATGGTTGTGCCATGTAAGGATCAACATTTAGGAAAAGCTGTGATGGCCTCTAGGCTCAATAGATCCCACTCAAGATCTCTCTCCAGTGCAGGGGCTAAAGAACTGGCAGAACGGCCTTTCTCAAACAGATTTGCTCCTTGGTAAGTGATGGATGCGTCTATGACAAAAGGAGAAAGTACAGAAAGGGGTGTGATGAGAAATTAAAGTCATGTTATTTGATTTCTAAAGAGAATGAACTTCATCTCATGCCCCAAGTTTGCAGGACATTTTGGTTTCCTTATTACACCTTATCTTGCCACTATTTTAATCTGTATCAGTGGTTTCAAACTAAAAATGATTAAGAGGCTGATGGTCCACAAGACACTCTTTCAAAACTTGGGTCTGGGCTTAATAACTAGAATATGTAAAAACCTAAAATTATAGAATAACAACTTGATCAAAAAATGGTCAAAAGATCTGAACAGACATTTCTCAGAAGAAGACATACAATTGGTCAACAGGTATATGAAAAAATACTTAACACCACTAGTCATCAGAAAAATGCAAGTCAAAACCACAATGCAATATGACTTCATCCTAGTTGAAATGGCTTTTATTAAAAAGACAGGGAATAGTAGACACTGGTGAGGACATGGAGAAAAAGGAACTCCCACACACTATTGGTGGGAATGTAAATTAGTACAGTCACTAGGAAGAATAGCATGGAGGTGTCTCAAAAAACTAAAAACAGAACTACCATATGATCCAGCAATTCCACTACTGGGTATGCATCCAAAAGAAGGGAAATTAATAAATCAGAAAGATATCTGTACTCCCATGTTTATTACAGCACTATTCACAGTAGTCAAAATATGAAATCAACCTAAACTCCCATCAATGGATGAATGAATATAGAAAATGAGGTATATATACATAATGAAATATTATTCAGCCATAAACAGAATGAAATCCTGTGATTTGCAGCAATGAGGATGTCATTGGAGGTCATTATGTTAAGTGAAATAAGTCAGGTACAGAAGACAAATATCATATGTTCTCACTTATATGTGGGAGCAATAAAAGTAGATCTCCTGAAGACAGACAGTAGGTTAGTGGTTACCTGAGTCCAGGAAGGGTGGGAGTGGGGGATAAAAAGAGGTTGATTAGGCTGCTTGCAGTGGCCCATGCCTGTAATCCCAACACTTTGGAAGGCCGAGGTGCGTGGATCACCTGAGGTCAGGAGTTTGAGACCAGCCTGGCCAGGATGGCGAAAACCCATCTCTACAAAAAATACAAAAATTAGCCAGGCATGGTGGCATGTGCCTGTAATACCAGCTACTGGGGGGCTGAGGCAGGAGGATCGTTTAAACCTGGGAGGCAGTGGTTGTAGTGAGCTGAGATCGTGCCACTGCACTCCAGTCTGGCAATAGAGAGAGACTCCATCTTAAAAAAAAAAAAAAAAAAAAAAAAAGAGGTTGATTAATGGGTACAAATGTACAGTTAGATTGAAGAAATAAGACCTAGTGTTATAGCGATCAATAGGGTGACTATAGTTAACATTAACCTATCACACATTTGAAAATAGCTAGAAGAAAATAGTTTATAATGGGACAATCTAAGATGCAATCATTGAGCTGTATCATCAGACACAGCTGACAAAGGATAAATCCAGGATCAAAGAGAGAAAATACAAATGAGAATCAGAGGAAGAGAAGATAAAGATGAAGATAGCTCAACCTCAGGACCAGAGGCTGAAGGAGAAAGGTAAGTGAGCAAGAACGTTCCCAACAAGGTCGAGCAGTGAATTCCACTTCATGTTTAAAGCTTTGATTCCCTGTTTTCTTTTGCAGGCTGATGCTGAATCAGGTTATAATCAACTTTAAAAAGCGAACTTTCATTACTAAAAATATCAGAGAGAAAGAGCCACGAAGGTTTTGTGAGAACTTTAAAAGATCCCCAGAGGTTATACAAGAGAAAGAAACAACTCAGATAAAAGAGACTTTAGCAGTGTGCGTGTGTGTGTGCGCGCGTGTGTGTGCATAAAAGAGAAAGGGAAAGGGAAAAATTAGAAAACAGGATAAGAAGGAATCTCATTTGCCATCATTTGTTTTAAAGTGTTGACTTAAACTAGGGACAAAGTACTGTGATATTACGCCCATTTTATAGAAGAGAAAATGGAGACATAACAGCCATGATCTCTGCCTTCATGGAGCTCATAGTCCATGGAAGTCTGGGTACTCACAAGATCACCCTTGGATCAGTCAGCCTCTTTAGGAGCTCGTCAGAAGTGTGGAGTTTCAGGCTCCATCTCCAAACTACTTGAATTAGTATGTTCTTTTAAAGCTGTTTTCCAGGCTATTTGGGTGCCCATTAAAACTTAAGAAGATGGCCAGGCATGGTGGCTCACAGCAGTCATCCCAGCACTTTGGGAGGCTGAAGTGGGTGGATTGCTTGAGGTCAGAAATTCAAGACAAGCCTGGTCAACATGCTGAAACCCCATCTCTACTAAAAATACAGAAATTAGCCGGGCGTGGTGTCACATGCCTGTAGTACCAGCTACTTGGGAGGCTGAGGGAAGAGAATTGCTTGAACCTGGGAGGTGGAGGCTGCAGTGAGCTGAGGTCAAGCCATTGTACTCAGTCTGGGCAACACAGCGAGACTCCGTCTCAAAAAGAAAAGATGCATTATAGCATAAATGTAAGGCCAACAGAGAAGAAAGAGGAAACACGAGAGCTGGCATCCCAGGCAGTGGACAGGCTACGTGGAAGAAATGAGCAACCTGGGTATGGTCTGGAAAAGCGAGTGGTTTGATAAACAAGAGCAGGAGAGGAAAAGTGGAGAGAGAAATACCTGAGGCTGGGCCAGACGGCTTGGATGAGTTTGCACCCCTGCCTCTTAGGAGCTGTGAGACGTTACTGAGCCTCGGTTTCCTGAACTGTAAAAAGGGAATAATATTAGTATCTGTTTCACAGACTTGTAGCGAAAGATTGAGTCAAGATACAGAAAGTTCTTAGCAGAGTCCTGGTGTACAGCAAGCCCTATGTAAGTTGGCTATTGTTATTATGCTGATTATCCCTAGAGCATGGTGGCTCTGAGGACTTCCTGGGTGGGACACACTGCCCCCTGGAGGAATGTGCAGTTAGAGTAAAAGCTAGGTGGTTGCCCCTGAAAACAAATTGCCCACCCAGGCACTTTCTAAATTGTCCTAGAAAACGAGCTTAAAAACCATCACTTTATTTATTTTTACATTTTTATTAGCATGAATAATGTTTCTTTTAATTACATAATCACGGATAATAATAGTAATGATAACAGCCAATGTTTATCTAACGTCCATGACATGCCAGATACTGTGCAAAACCTTTTACAAGCATTTAATTTAATTCCCCTTTTAATTCTCTCAAAATCTCTATGAGGTGTTGAATAATTGTATCCCATTTTTACAAATGGGAAATGAAGACCAGCAGACAGATAAGAAGCATGGTTATGATGATAAGTCTACCTGGTGGAGTCCTGGGCAGGATGTGACAGGGACATCTAAGTGCATAGCCCCCCTGACATTGCTCTCCGCCCCACTCATATACCCACCTTCCAGTGCTCAATTTTACCTCGTGTTAGGCAGAATCCCAATGACAGCCCCCAAGATTCTGGTTCCCTTGTTATTGAAAAAACCCTTATCTATATGCTACTGTGAAGGGATTTTGCAGATGCAATTAGGTGATGTTAACATGTGGAGAGAAAGTGCAGGTGGACCTGACTCAGTCAGGTGAGCCCTTTAAAAGCAGAGCATTTCCACCAACTGGAGGCAGAAGGGAAGTCAGTGAGATTTAAAGTACAAGGACGACTGGACCAGCCATCACTGGCTTTGAAGATGAAAAAGGCCATGTAATGAGGACCAAATAAAGGTCTCTAGAAGCTGAAAGTGGTCCCGGCTGACAGCCAGGAGGAAAACTGACACTTCAGTCCTTGCAACTGCAAAGAACTGGATTTGACCAAGGAACAAAATGAATTTGGAAGCAAATTCCTCCCCAGAGCCTGGAGATAAGAGCCCAACCCAGCCAATACCTTGACTTTTGCTTTTAAGACCCTAAGCAGAGAATCTGGCCAAGCTTACCTGGACTTCTGATCTATAGAAATTGTGAGACAGTAAATTATTGTCCTTTAAAATCTCTAAGTTTGTGGTAATTTGTTCCGTAGAAATAGAAGATAAAGACAATCTCCATTAAGATCACATTTCAGTATAAAGTTAAGTTGTCACTCAACGTCCCTATAGGTTCTTGGAAACTGCCACTTTCAGTGAAACAACATAAAGCAGGTGTTGGAATAACACCATTTTATTCAACTTTCTTTATAATGTTAATGAGAACAAAATTGGTTTCATTATATGTGATTTCACTCTGTATCTTTTTTGTTGGATCAAGGGACATTGTTTGACATTTTCTCAAACAAAGAAACATAAAAATTGATCCAAATATATTTCCTGAAGAAACGAACGGATGAGGCTTAGAGGTTTCTGCTTTTGATCACAGATTCTGGCATCAGGCTTCCCAGAGTCCAAGTCCAGCTTCCTCCCTTAAGAGTTGTTTGGCCTGAAGTCTTTTTATCAATCACTCTGGGCCTCAATGTCTTCTTTCATAAAATTGGGATAATAATAGGGTTGTTGGGAGAATCCAATGATGTAAGACTCAAAGCATTTGATTCACTGCTCAGCACATAGAGATCACTCAGTGAGTGGTATCTGTACATGTGATCTTAACCTGGGTGGGTTCACGAGTGAACAAACTCCAGCGAGAAGGAGATAAGACATGACCACCATTAACATCGCTCTCAGGTTTTGAAACTCAGGCCACACGTTGTACTAGGTCAGATCATAGGCATTTCTGGATCTGTGAACCTGATGGATGATTCCCACGCAAGACCGTGGCGTATGGAACCACACCCTAAAGGAAATGTTTGGATAACCCAAATACTGAGTCCACTTGGAAACCAGGAGAGCCACATGGCTCGGCCTGGGATGCTCCTGGAAATGTTGGGATCATGGCCAATTTGGCCATCTAAACTGCTGACTCAGGGAGTGGATTCCTCAGAGAGGGTCCCCTAAATAACAGGAGCTTCAATTCAATCAAAACCATAGAGTCGGTACCCCAGGTAGACAAAGCCAGACTTCAGCAGTAGCCTCATTCACAACAACTGTTCATTCTAGGCCTTGCCAAGGAGCCAAAGGTAGAAACCTACAAAGTAAGCCCCTGTTTCAATTGAGTGGGTATTACTCCTTTTTTTTTTTTTTTTTTTTTTTTTTTTTTTTAAGGTTACTTAGCTTGGGGCACCAAGTTTATGGCTTTTTTGTTGTTGTTGTTCAGTTCTATCATGCCTTTTCTGGAGGAAACAAACGTAAAAAGAAAATAGTTTTGTCACCGAAAAAATAAAAAGAGAGAGATACTAAAGGTAAAATAGCACCCTGCCACACAAGGGCAACTGGATCTTTTAATTAGAGCTGGGTGCAACCTGACATCATAAAATCTGCCATATAGGGAAAGAAGGAGGGTTCCGTCCACACCCAGACAATGACTGCAGTCTCTCCTGCAACTTAACTACCAATTTTGGCAACTTGGCTTGTTTTCCTCCAAGTATATATTATTTACAGAGCTATCATACAAGTGTGATTTCTACCTTTATGCCCCCATACCCCTAGCCCTCTAATTTTAACAAGTTAGGAAACATCTGCGGAGGAGGAAACTGGAATATTTGTAAATAACTGGTGAATGCAAAGATCCATTTCAACTGAGGGAAAGAAAATAAAAAAGAATGCAGAGTACCGCGTGGTCCCTGTAACGGGTGAACATTCAGGATCTGGTGCACGGAGGAAGGGACAAAAGCCGAGAGGGCTGGCCAGAACAATGGACCATCACAGATGCTGGGTTATGTAACTGGGTTATTTGAATTCACAATTGTGAAGGCAACAATTGTAGAAGGCCTGTCCTCCTGCTCCATGGTGGGAGGGAAGGAGGCTCCTGTGCCCCTACCCAGCTGCTCTGGGAGCAGGCTCTGTGCCTCCTGATGAGGCTGACAGCTGGCATTCAGGAGAGGAGTGGATTACTCCTGACACTGCAAAGGTGTGCAGCAACTCTACTTTGAGCTGCACTTTTGAATGCTTTTAATAATAATTTTTTAAAAAGACAATGAGCCAATTAAATACCTTTCCCCCTACAGCAATTGGCCATTTAAAAAGGACTCAATTCTTTCCATTCAACGCAAGCTCCTTGAGCTCAAATGGTGTCTCTGGGTATACGATGGGAGTAACATTCACATGTTCCATGCACACCTGGTTCAAGCATTGAGGACATGAATGTGTGGAAAAGGCACAGTAAGCAGGAGGCAGGGAAAAGTTCTCAGAAGAGGCAAGCTTTAAAGACAACACAACCAAGATCATGGAAAGACACCGCGGACAATGCGGAAGGTCACTTTCCATTCTCGGGTGGTGTCTTGCATGGAGCACCTGATTAACTCAGGCATGGGCAGAGAAAGGACAGCATTTCCCTTGCCTGCCTTCCCAGTATTGGGTTGCCCATGTGCAAGCCCTAAACTGCAGCTACACACAAGTAGCTCATCCCAGACTTGGCACGCGCTGTTCCCTGAGTCAGGGACACCATCCCCACCTCACTCTTCCCGTGACTATCCAACCCCTCAATTCCAGCTAGAATCTCACTCCTGCTGTAAAGCCATCCTCAGGCACTTTCTTCACCCTCCCACCCTCATTGGTAACACACCCCTTTCCTTGGGTTTCAATAACTCCATGACTTTAACTCATAGAAACACTTATGTAACCTGCCATCGTGAGCTATTTATGACGCCGCTTCCCTCACTAGAGTATGCCCTGCTGCAGGGCAGAGGGCAAGTGTTTTCACTTTTCTATCTTCAACGTTCAGTACAAAAGTTAGTCTTATAATAGTTGGGTAATAAGGGTCGTTCTCCTAAACCCAACATAGTTGCAAAGAAAGTTTGAAAATTTGTAAGCTAATTTGCAGAAACAGATTGAGTTCTTCTATTCTTTGCAGTTGAGGCTGTGTTATTGCTGTTATGTATTTAAGCTGGGCATGCAAACAGAAGCTGGGCTCTGATTCTTCAGCAATCCCACCTTTCTGGGCAACTTGTCAGTCTGTCGGAGGCAATTTCCACTTCCTGTTGGCTGCCAGCTCCATGAGGATGAGCTTTCCAGGCAAGAAGGGTCACTAGAACAAATAGCTCAGAGGCTTCCTTGCTCACTGGTGTCCCTAGGTGGAAATACATGGATGATGATGATGATGATGATGATAGTAACTTGAATGCTTGAATGGGCATTCTGGAGTCCTAAGCACTTTCCATGTTTTTTCATGTGAAAACCTCAGAACAAATACCAAAGGTTGGCATGGTTGGTATTTTTTTTTTTTTTTTTTTGAGATGGAATTTTGCTCTGTTGCCTAGACTGGAGTGCAGTGGCGCAATCTCAGCTCACTGCAAACTCCACCTCCCGGATTCAAGCAATTCTCCGGATTCAACCTCCCAAGTAGCTGGGACTACAGGTGCGTGCTACCATGCCCAGCTAATTTTTGTATTTTTAGTAGAGACAAGGTTTCACCATAATGGCCAAGATGGTCTCAATCTCTTGACCTCATGATCTGCCCACCTCGGCCTCCCAAAGTGCTGGATTACAGCCATGAGCCACCAAGCCCAGGCAATATTCTTATCAAGTGAAGTGTGACATGACTTGCTCCCAGTCGCATAGCTTAGGAGAGGGAGGACTGGAGCCCAGCAGCTACAGTCAAAAGCCCATACACAATCCTCAGCACTGCTTCCTGCAGCTTCACATGCGTAAGCATGTCTACACTTATGTTTAGGTGCACACATGTGGATGAACACATAGAGTTGGGTGTGTAATGTGTGCTTGTGTGCATATGGGCAGGTGTATGCTAGGGTGTATCTGATTTGGCCTGTCCACATCAGAATATCTGTGTATGTATGCTCTTCTCTCAACTAGGAAAAACAAAACAAAACAAAACAAAACAAAAAACATCAGGGTTAGAATAGGGTCAATATTAACATGATGAAAGTTTCCCCCATGTGGGAGGTGTTCCCCTCCTCTGGGTCTATGGCCTCTTTGTCCACTTCAAAACAGTAACACATGGAGTAGAGTCTGCATTTCTTTGGGTGGGGACCCTGGCCTTACCCCAAGCAGTGCTGCAGAGAGAACTTGCAGATTATGGGAGGTAAACTTCCACTAGTGAAGACTTGCTCTTCAGTGACAAATTTACATTTAAATACACCCTGTCATTTTAAATCTCAGGCACTTGGCACAATCGCCTCCCAAGAAGCAGACTGTAGCATCTGTTTCAAGCTGGATAGCACCCAGGCTGCAGCAAGACCAGTGCAGACTCCAGGGCCCAGAGGCATGCAAGGGCATGGAAGGAGCAGTCTGGGGATATATGCAAATTTCAGTGTCAGGGGTAACTCAAATGCACCTTGAGGATAGCGCCAAGGGGCATTTTTTGTTACCAGGCCATGGGTGGAGTCCCTTGAGACAGGAATTCTCCAGGTTGGAGGTGGGACTGCAGAGTGGCTTGTTCAATCCTATTAGAGGTGAGACTGCATTGAAGGCTGCTGACAAGGCAGAGCAGCTGCTGTTTGTCTTGTAAAAACAATCGGTTGACAGTTCAAAGAGAGAAGCAAGCTTCCTCACTTTCCTATCATGCTCCCAAGTCCCTGATTTAGGGCAGAGATACCTGGTTGGTTCCATTTTTTTTTCTTTATTGTCAGAAAGTAAACTATTTTCTCCCAGGATTTATTTTGTTTTCTTTGTTTTATTCCATTACACATAATTCTACTTTATTCAGATTTTCAGGTTAAAGATTGCTAACAATGCCCCCAATGACACTAGTGAATAGATATTTGCTACACTTCTGTTCCTACCCCTCGTACCTACTTGACACCTCTCATTTGCATCTGTTTAAGAGCTTCATATTTTTTTAAAGTCCTTATCTGGCTTAAAAGTCCACAACCTGTCATAGCACTGAGCAATCCAGAAGAAGTTTCAAATGTTTGCTGTGGGTTTAGAGCCATGAAAAGTCTGATTGTTTTACCTATGAACACTCTCAACTCAGGGTGCGGAAACATGCTAGAAACGATGTGATAGGCAAAAACATCCAATGAAAGTTTCCACTCGTAAACTTCAGTGGACCACAGAATGATATGAAATGAACAGCCATAACGGAGGATCAATTAACAGAGCAGAGGGCCAGAAACAAGGTCTGAATCTTGGGTATGGAAGACAGTAAGAGAAACGGAAAGAATCATTATTGAATTTTGAAATTCCGAAGCAATGCTTTTGCATTATAGGAAACCTGGAGGTAAAACAACCAGAGTGTATAAAGAAGGGATTTTAAAAGTATCTGTATTTGCATCACAAATATAGAAAACAGTTACTCAGCTTTTCTTCCGGTCTTTATTCTACTCATCTGAGAATGTTAGGTCTAGGGTTGAAGGAGGGCTGTGGCCCTTGGCTGACCACATGGTGAGTAGCAGAGGGGCCCATGGCATTCATCATGAGCATGGGGAATGCATACAAATAATGCTGTTTCTCACCACTGCTATGGCTTGCATGAATTTAACTCATGCTCGATGGAGACTAAAATGCCTTAAAGCCTACGGATGCCAATCTTCAGAAAAGTGGGTGTTATGTGTTGAATTGTTACCCCCCAAAAAAGGATATGTTGAAATCCTAACCCCTGGTACCTCAAAATGTGATCTTATTTGGAAATAGGGTCTTTCATCAAGTTAAGATGAAGTCATTAGGGCGGGCTCTATTTTAATTTAACTGGTGACCTCATAAAAAGAGGAAATTTGGACAGACACATAAAACAATGGAAGGTGATGTGAAGACAGCTGTGTGATGATGGAAGCAGGAATTGAACTGATATAGCTGCAACCCAAGGAAGCCCAAGGCTACCAGCTAGCACCAGAACTAGGAAGAATTGAGGAAGGACGCAGCCCAGAGCTTCAGTGAAGCTTGGCCCCGCTGATACCTTGATTTCCAACTTCTGGTCTTCAGAACTATTCAAAAATATATTTCTGTTGTTTAAAGCTACCCAGTTTGTGGTACTTTATTACAGCAGCTCTAGACAACTAGTACAATAGGATTTCCATTTCTGTCCATGTGTGAGCATTGGGCATTATTCTTCATTAGTTTTTCTTCTTTTTTCTTTTTCTTTTTTTGAGAAGGAGTCTCACACTGTCGCCCAGGCTGGAGTGCGATGGCGTGATCTCAGCTCACTGCAACCTCTGCCTCCCGGGTTCAAGTGAGTCTCCTGCCTCAGCCTCCTGAGTAGCTGGGACTACAGGTGCCCACCACCATGCCTGGCTAAGTTTTTGTATTTTTAGTAGAGATGGGGTTTCACTATGTTGGCCAGGCTGGTCTCAAACTCCTGACCTTGTGATCTGCCCACCTCAGCTTCCCAATCATTAGTTTTTCTTGGTTTGGTTTTTTGATAGAGAGATCTGAGTGCATGGACATAAAAGTTTGAGATTCATGAGATGAAAGAATGCCTGGGGCGCAGCAGTCAAAGCCTGTGAGTGCAGCTGCCTGTGACAGAGACTAACTGATTTGTGTTTGTTCTACCTTTCCTCTTTCTGGGCACACGAAGGACCTATTTCCTGGTCTACCTTAGCCTTAAGTTGGTAACAGTGACAGTTGCCTACTGCCAGGCCCAGACCTTTGAAATCTCTATGATAATTTCTCTTCTGCCACAGTGACCTTGGAGGGCAAGCATTCTATTTGGCACAGAAACAAGATTGAGGAAAAGCATCCAGTCCCCACAAAGCTTTGTGTGCATGAGAAACACACCTTGTGTTAAGCTGAGATGTTGGGCTTAATCTTTGACTTTGAGAATCCTATCCTATTCTATTACCGGCCTACTAATTGCTACCAAATGATTTAACAGGAGATCCAGGGATCTCAGAAAGCAACATTGTTGTCAACTGTAGGCAAACCTTTTAAAAGAAGTTCATATTCTGAGACCTGTCTCCTCTTTGCACCCATATTCTTGTAGCTTAATAGTATCATTGCTTACAGTCCCCAGAAAAGAAAGACATTATAGTCATGTGCTTAAAAGGAACACATCTTAATGAGAAAAAGTGGATGTGGGTGGGGTGTCTTAAGGAGGAAGACATCCTAAAACATGTGTTTAAACTGTTCTCCTTTAAAGTTGTGTTTTTTCACCATTGCCCATGCTCTGTTCACTGTACCCAGAACTAATAAATCATAAATCACAATTTCTGGGGTGGAGCTTAGGCATATGTAATGTTTGATTACCCTAAAGTCATACCAATGGACAGAGAAGTTGAGAAAGCTTCCTCCGGAGAAAAGTTGATCGAACACATTGACTGTCTTATTGAGATGTGTTTCTTTTAAGCACATCGCTATAATTTCTTCCTTTTCTGAATATTGTAAGCAGTGGTATTGTTAAGGTATGTTCCCAAGTCCCTAAGAGTATAGCAGTGTTTACCTGCACTATCTGGAGAACAAAACACGGAAACCCTGATCACAGGCAATGCTTTGATGGCCTAAGGACAATACCTACCATCTCAGGGATGCCATGGGTAGACAAGATTCTAGCATTTTCTAACGCTTATCACATCTTCACAAAATGACCATGAGGTCATGAACATTCTCTATGTTTTTTAGAGATGGAATCTGAGTCTCAGGGAGATGAAATACCTTGCCCAAGATCGCACAGTTAGTAAGAGCTAACGTTTGAAGTTGAACCTCAGTCTCAGTCTGTCTGAAGACAAAGCCTCTAGAGGAGAGGGTAGTCCCATTGCTCTATGGGCATGATTCTGGTGGTGAACATTGGCACTGTGTTACAAATTTTTAACTTAGGAGCCCATGATATTAGTCACAGGTTAAATTTCTCCACATAGACCTGTTCCGAGAATTTTGGTGCAAAGGGTAGCCTGTTAATTGCATGGGTCCAGAGTTTTCATAATCAATAAGAAAAAAGAAGGTAAGTTTTGGTTGCAGGCTTATTGAAAGACCAACCTCCTTAAGCACACTTTTAGCACACAAACCAACCTCCAACACCCTCCCAAATCGACTCTCTGACAATCCTAAATAGACTTTGATGCCCTGCCTTACTTGCCTTTGAAAATGCCATTTCCTCAGCCCCAATCCCCCTCACTGATCCTTTTCCCTTGAACAATTCTTATCTTCCTTGTAGGAGTATAAGTGTTAACTTCTGCAAGAAGATGGTGGTTCCTCTTTCTTTCTCTTCCCATAGCTCACAGTCTTCTCCAGAATGACCCCTTTCACTTTGTGACCCAAAGGTCAACTGACCCAGCATCACTCAAACAGGAGGGTCTGTTTCCATAGGGCTGAGACTATGCCACATTCACCTTGATGTCCCAGGGTCTGGATTCAAGAAAAACATCGGACATAGATGAGGCCTGTGATTTAGAAAAAAATAAATAAATGATGAATCAATGGGAAGTTTGCTCTTCTGAGCTAGGCCAAGGGATTTCATGAGCCAAAGAATCCTTCCTAGTCCTCTGACCGTATTAAAAATAAAAACAACAGTGAGGTGTGTTGGGCCATTTGCTGTTAGCCTGTGGTTCATTTTATCTTGGGGAAGTCATTTGAACTTGGAGCTGGAGCCCCTGCTGTTGGCAACATATCCTCTGCCCCATTAAGAGGATTCTCCCACCCCCCGTAATTACAGGGTAAATGACTTGTTAAATCCAGAGCCCTCACAATACATCTCCTGACATGCAGTTCATGTTCCTTGGGCGATTTAATCGCACTTTCGAGTAGTACATATTTTATAGAGAAGGGAGAGTTCTCCAATTAATAGTAACTGTGATCGAAGCAGTAATGCTCATCTGCAGCCTGAACCCGCAAGAGGAGAGACTGGAAGGCCCACGTTAATTGCCACAAAGAGCTATGTCTATCTGCGGTGGTATATAAATAATAAATTAGAGGAAGGGGGGACGCTGCAGCTGTGATGGTCTTCCAGGAGGTTCGGATATTTATGTAGTGCTGATTGCTAAAAATCTTCTCCGAGTAATTATTAGTAAAAGTGGAATGTCTACATTTGTAAGGGAATTTTAATTAAAGGGAAGGTGACTGCCATTATGGGGAAGAAGTAGTGTTTGGGGATTTACATGTAGGTCCAGAACTAAAGTGTCAGGGCCTGATTGGCTCTCGCCACTGCTGCTTGGACAACGGCAGGAAGCTCAATTCCTCTGGGTTCAATTTCCCCTGGTCTTTAAACTAGGGGAAATAAAGCAGTTATAAGTGCTTGAAGTTCCATTGGATAAACAAGCCCTACAGTTGAAGGCTTTTTATCTGATTCAGCTCAGGATTGCCTGATAGAGCTGGGGCACACATCCACTCTTTTGAGCCCCATTGTCTTCATGTATAACACTTACATGCCGCGATTTTCAGTTTGGCTTTCTTTGCAGCAAAGGAGACCAAGTATGCAAAAAGACGTGGAACCACTTCTGGTACATCTAGAACTTTGAAAAATATTGTGAGAACAACTTCCATCTATTGCTTCAATTTTCTTTGGTGTAACAAATTTGGCTCTCATGACTTAGAATAAAGTAAAGCATTTTTCTGTGTACCCTCAGTTTATGATCACTCTTCATTTCCACAGTAAGTATGTGACTCCTAACATTTTAATTAAGTAAGTAATTTGGGGGGAGATGTATAGATTCTTTTAAGGAGCTGATACAAGCCATGCCATATCATGCAAATATTGTACATATTTTGTGTGAAATTCCAAATATCTCAGGGAACCCTATGTTGGCCATCAAATGCCTTCTGTTAAGGACCCATGGCCTAGAGGGCTGGACTAAGGAGATTTCCAGAGCCATGTGAAGAAATGGAGAAGCAAATCGCCCCAGGTGACATACGATGCTATGATATTATGGGTAGGCTCTCTTTCCCGCCGCAGGAAGGCAAGTTAATTTCAGACTCAGCCCAGCCCTTTTGCTACGTGCCAAAAAGGAAACTCATATTCTGGACATGCATCCACCCACAGATGGTCAGGGATTCTCATTTGGCCTGTGGGAAATGCTGTTCAGTCTTGTCTTCCCACTATCCCAAATATACATGGACACAGACAATCAAGATATAACAACATTTAAGGGAAAATGGCCTTTAGAAGGGAGGAACAAATTTAAACAGAAAAGGTAATGTGAAGGGAAATAGACTTCACAGAGAAAACGCATCAGCTTATCTATGATCCCTTGAGTGATTCAGTGGGATACACTGACATCAATACAAGGACAACTCTGCTGTTAAAAATTTGAGTTTTTAGAAATAAAAGATTTAGGGGCCAGGCGCTGTGGCTTACAGCTGTAATCCCAGCACTTTGGGAGGCCGAGGTAGGCGGATCACTTGAGGTCAGGAGTTTGAGATCAGCCTGGAAAACATGGTGAAACCTTGTCTCCACAAAAAATGCAAAAAAAAAAATTAGCCAGGCATGGTTGTGGGCACCTGTAATGCCAGCTATTTTGAAAGCTGAGGCAGAACCTGCTTGAACTTAGGAGACGGAGGTTGCTGTGAGCCGAGATTGCACCACTGCACTCCAGCCTAGGCAAAAGAGGGAGACTCTATCTCAAAAACATTTAAAAAAATTTATTTTTAATTTTTAAAAGACATAAAAGCTTTAGGTAGTTAAGAAAATGACTGGCAGAAAAAACACAAAGATTCAGTTAGGAAACTAGAGCAGGAGTTGGCAAACTTCCTCATGGAGGACTGGAGAATAGACATTTCCAGCTCTGTGAGCCTTACTGTCTCCGTCACAATTAATCTGCTCTGCCCTTGTATAGTGAGAGTGGCCATAGATAACACATAAGGAAACAGGTATAGCTGTATTCCCATAAAATTTTGTTAACACTGAAATTGGAATTTCATGTCACTTCTATGTGTCACAAAATATTATTCTTCTCTTGATTGTTTTTTCTTACCATTAAACAACATTAAAGCCAGGGCCGGGCGCGGTGGCTCACGCCTGTAATCCCAGCACTTTGGGAGGCCGAGGCAGGTGGATCACAAGGTCAGGAGATCGAGACCAGCCTGGCTAACACAGTGAAATCTTGTCTCTACTAAAAATGCAAAAAGTTAGCTGGGCATGGTGGCAGGTGCCTGTAGTCCTAGCTACTTGGGAGGCTGAGGTCGGAGAACGGCACTAACCCGAGAGGCAGAGTTTGCAGTGAGCCAAGATTGTGCCACTGCACTCTAGCCTGGGTGACAGAGTGAGACTCCATCTCAAAAAATAAAAATAAAAATATTAAAGCCATTACTAGCTCTTGTATACATTACTAGTTGTATAAAAAATGTGTGGTAGGCTGAGTTGAACCTGAAGGCCATAGTTCATTGACCACTTATATAAAGCATGGAGCTGAGTTGTTTAAAAAAATTCAGTCTGAAACGTAGAAAGATGTGAACATGGTGAGGAAAGTGGTAAGAAAAATAGAAGCTAGATTTAGCCAAGTTTTTCTTATCACTGAAATTAAAAATGCGTACAGCTCTATATTTTAGTTCATTCATTCATTCATTCATTCACACTGCCCTAATTAACTGGAAAATAAGGAGAATGAACATTTGATTCCCCAGCGTGTGTTAAAAAATAAGTTATTTTTATATCTCAACTTCCTATAAGGTAAGCATTATTTACGTTTAACCTGATATAGCATGCATAAAATAACTCAACTGAGAACCACAGCATTAAAAGAACCACAGCTAGCAGCTGAATCCAGGTCTGCATCTTTCCAAAGCCAGTTCTCGTTCTCCTTCACAATGTAAGGGTTTTAAATATTTTTGACCCAGTACTGGGTTCAGTTACTTTACTTTATCTCATTTGATATCCCAATGTAATTGAGAAAATCAGAGATTAACGGGAAAGTTCAATCCATACAGCTGGTAAATGGCAGAGCCAGGAATAGCATTAACCATCTAAATTTACAATGGCCAGGTGCAGTAGCTCACACCTGTAATCTCAGCACTTTGGGAGGCCAAGGAGGGTGGATCACTTGAGGTCAGGAGTTGGAGACCAGCCTGGACAACACGGTGAAACCATGTTTCTACTAAAAATACAAAAATTAGCTGGGTGTGGTGGTGTGTGCCTGTGATCTCACCTGCTTGGGAGACTGAGGCAAGATAATTGTTTGAACCTGGGAGTGGGAGGTTGCAGTGAGCCAAGATCATGCCACTGCACTCCAGCCTGGGAAACAGAGCAAGACTCTGCCTCAAAAAACAAACAAACAAACAAAAAGAATCTAAGTTTACAAAAACACAAGCCAACCCACGAACCTAGAAAAGTTAATAACTTAGTTATCTAGGTGGTTTTACATCCTATAGAAATTTAACTTGCAAGGCCCTATAAACGTCAGAAACGCGCTTATATAAAAGTAACAATAGTCAACATGTTTGGACTCCTCCCCTTGACCAGATATCATACTAAGAGTGTTTCATGTATCTTTTCCACAAGGGTTGCATGAGGGTAAATGCTACTACAATCCAAATTTTGCACACAGGAAACCAAGGCTCAGAGGTTAAGTGACTCAGTGTTCTGGAAGTAGCTAGTATTTATTTTCTTGTTTATCATTGTCTCTCTCCTTTAGGATGTATGCTTCTTAGGGAAGGGTCACTACTGCATTTCCCCAATTTTTTATTTTATTTATTTGTTTATTTGAGACAGAGTCTCGCTCTGTTGCCAGGCTGGAGTGCAGTGGCGCGATCTCAGCTCACTGCAACCTCTGCCCCCAGGTTCAAGCAGTTCTCTGCCTCAGCCTCCCGAGTAGCTCAAATTACAGGCATCCGCCACCATGCCTGGCTAATTTTTGTATTTTTAGTAGAGACGGAGTTTCACTGTGTTGGCCAGGCTGGTCTCAAACTCCTGACCTTCTGATCCACCTGCCTCAGCCTCCCAAAGTTCTGGGATTACTGGCGTGAGCCCCTGTGCCCAGCCAACATCATGACTTCTTAATATATCCTAAGCAAAGCAACTCATATAAGAAAAGCTTCATAAATATTAGCTACTGTTAGGAATAGTATGAGGGTACCTATGGTGGTTTATGGGAGCGTGGAAGAAGAAAGACAAAGTCGTCTGCACACGATTATATGAGAATGTGTATGCTTTCAGAGGAGAAAGAAGAGAGGAGAAAGGAGGGAAGAGAGGGAGGGAGGAAGGAAAAGAGGAAGGGAAGAAGGGAGACAGGGAGGGAGGGAGGAAGGAAGGAGAGAAAGAAGAGAGGGAAGAAGGGGGAAAGGAAGGAGGGAAAATAGGAGGGATGGGGGAAGGAGGAAAGGAAGAAGGGGAGGAAGGAAGGAAGAAAGGGGAGGAAAGAAAGAAGAAAAAAAAGAAGGAAGGAAGGAAAAAAGGGAAGAAGAAAGAATTGTTGATTTGGACTGGTGGATAGATACACAAATAAAATATGGAAGTATCCAGATAAATTTCTAGTTTCTGAGACTTTTCATCATTCTTCAACAAGATTATATACTTATAAAATTTGTATAAGCTTATATTGAAGCTGGAAGAGTCTGGAAAACTTGTGGAGGGAGCTCATGAAATGCCCTGGGGAGATGAAATGGGTGTCACATGTGAAAGGGAATTTATTTAGTCACATCAGAGACCAGAGTTTGTTGCAGTCACTCAAGCTACCTTTGTTCAGCAGACTCTCTCTTCGATCGCTCTGTAGTCCTGCTCAGTCTTTCTGCCGTTCATTGGACCAGATAGCAGGGCCAACAGGCAGACTGGCATGGTGGCGGGGAGACCCAGCAAGTGATGAGCCTTTGAAGTCTCTTACAGGAGGGGTGAATCAACCTGTGACAGAACTGATGCTGATTTCTCAGACAACATGGCAGCACACAGGATCACACACACACACTCACACATATAAAAACTCACGTATACATACCTTCACATGCATGCTCACACACACTCACATACAGACTCATACACACAAATACCCAATCCACACTCTCACTCACACATATTCACACATATAAAAACTCACGTATACATACATTCCCATGCAGGCTCACACACACTCACATCCACACTCTCACTCATACATACACAAATAAAATCTCAAGTATACATACCTTCACATGCATGTTCACACACACTCACATACACAGACTCATACACACAAATACCCAATCCACACTCTCACTCACACATATTCACACATATAAAAACTCACGTATACATACCTTCACATACATGCTCACACACATTCACATACACAGACTTGTACATACAAATACCCAATCCACACTCTCACACATTCACACCTAGAACTTCTCACATGTGCATGCTTTTACCTACCTACACGCACACTCATGCAAATACTCAGATATGCATATTCTAACTGCATAATCATGTACACACTCCCATATAGCGTCATACACACATGAATGTACACACACTCACACATGTACACACACAGTGACACATGCACATTCACATACATAGTCATAATACACACTTGCATTCATACATGCAAATGCTCACATGTGCACAATCTCACTTGCATAGTCATAATACACACATGCACTCATACATGCCAATGCTCACATGTGCACAATCTCACATGCATAGTCATAATACACACATGCACTCATACATGCCAATGCTCACATGTGCACAATCTCACATGCATAGTCATAATACACAAATGCACTCATACATGCAAATGCTCACATGTGCACAATCTCATATGCATGGTCACAATACAAACATGCGCTCATACATGCAAATGAGTCTGCACACTCTCACCCACACAATCACATTCTTATGCACTCACACCCAGACACACTCACACACACTTGAAAATGCTCAGATGTATTCATCTGCACCTATTTATCCTTAAACCTCAGAAATCATTTTACCATCGTCCACAGAGTCTATAGGACGTGCTCCGGAAACACACACCAGCCATCTATCATAGAAAAATCCTCTTGGCTGAAGTCAGTCTTCTGGCTATGTCAGTCTACCTGCCTAGTTTAGGTTGCCTCTCTGCTGCCAGAAAAATCTTGAAGGACCAGGTCAGGGAAATTCATGGAAAAGCTAGAAAGACTTGGGGGAAGGGCCTCTAGCTGGTCAATAGCATAGCATCGCCATTTGTGCAGCAGCTATTATCCCCCGCCTTTGTATTATTCAGAAATCCATACATTGTGTTTGCCTTTTGTGTTCAGCTTCCAACAAGCCTCCCTTTGTTCCTGTCACAAAGGCCAATGAACTCTGTGTGGCAAATAAGTTTCAGGGCTGGCTGGACATTATGACTAATTGTGATGCAGTCTATATCCTTGAGACTGTAAACCGATATCAGAAGACAATGGCAGAGAGGGAGCCCATTGAGTGGAGAGAGTCCCCTAGTAACCTCCGGGGGCCGAGATGGGCAACAAGGAGGCTATTGAGGACGGCAGCCCCAGCACAGAGCCTGGCGCAGCAGAGCGGGTGGCAGGGCCACATGGCTTGGTTCGAATGCTGCTTTGTTTGTCCAACAGTGAAAACGGGCATGTTAGAATTAGTTCTGCTTATTTCTTTCCATCTTTATGGAAATATAATTGACAAGTAAAAGTTGTATCTATGCAAAGTATACAACAGGGTGATATGATATACATGTATATATTGTGTACTAATGTTTACAATCGAATTAGTTAACACATCCATCACCACTCACATTTACCATTTTTGTGTGTGTATATGTGTGTAGGGTAAGAACACTTAAAATCTGCTCTCCTATCACATTTCAAGTAAACAAGAGAGTATTGTTAACTATAGTCACCAGGCTGTACATAAGATCCACAAAAGTGACTCATCTTATAACTAAGTTTGTACCCTTAAACCTACATCTCCCCGTTTTTCCCACCCTAGGATTAGTTTCATGTAGATTGCTCAGAAACTTGGAGAAGAGAAAAACAAGACCAAAAAAAACACACACAAAATAAACCATCCCAGGCCCCTCCACAGTCACATGCGTAACCCAGGCCTGCTGTTCACTGTAGCTTCTTTTTGTTTTTTTGTTTTGTTTTTGAGAAAGAGCCTCACTCTGTCGTCCTTGCTGGAGTGCAGTGGCATGATCTCAGATCACTGCAACCTCTACCTCTTGGTTTCAAGAGATTCTCCTGCCTCAGCCTCCTGAATAGCTGGGATTACAGGCATGCAAAACCACGCCGGGCTAATTTTTTTGTACTTTAGTAGAGACAGGGTTTCACCGTGTTGGCCAGGCTGGTCTCGAACTCCCAACCTCAAGTGATCCACCCACCTCGGCCTCCCAAAGTGCTGGGATTACAGGTGTGAGCCACTGCGCCTGGCCCCACTACAGCTTCCTGATGCCGTGCCAGGAAGTCGTGCTAAATCATCATGGATATTAAAAAGGAGTGGAGGAGCTACGTGATCCATGCACATCTCACTTAACTAAAAAAATCCCTTCCACCTGGCTTCTCTCTGCCATGGCATGGCCTGTCTAGGGACCACTGTCCACCTAGGATGAGAATGGTCATCAGATCTGCCCAAATCCCCAGTGCTGAATTCCCACAGGAGAGCTGATCACTCTTCCCACGGCAAGTAGCACTTACTTATTCACTCAGCAAATATTTATCGCATGCTTGCTGAATGCCAAGGGCAAGGCACCAGAGGAAGAGTAGTGAGTGAGTGAGGTCCAAGCCCTGCCATTTATTTTTTATTTTTAAATTTAAATAATAGCATTTATTTGAATTATTATTTTCATTTTGGAAAAAATTAAGTAGACATTAAAATGACCTTTTTTGTTTCTGTTACAAAACATCCCTGAACAACTAAGGCTGGCATACAGAATTCAGTTGGTCAGTATTAGGGAAAACCTGGATTTCTGAATGCAAATCAAATGTTAGATTATATTCATTTTGATGCTATTTCCAATCGAAATGGGTCACTAAGAAAATGATCATTATCATACCTTTATTTCTGTATAAAATGCACTATTTCATTTTTCTGTCCATAATTACTCATTAGATTCTTGTCTATCTTCTTATTCACATTACTACTCAGAATATGGAGAACGGAATATAGCTCAATTTCTTTTCCTATCCTATTTTTCCACCGAAGGGCAAGAAGGTTAAAAGGCCACAGGGTGACGAACGTGAGAAAATGTCAGAGACTGCTGTATTTATAGTACCTTTCTTACGTGAAGCGAGGTTCTAAAGTTGAAGTCTTTTCCCAACAAAACACCAAAATATTACCAAGATTCTAAAAGCATATTCATTTTCAATAAATACCTTCAATAGTCTCCCCAGTTATAAAACGATAATTGCACATTTTTGAGATCAGCTTATAATCTTTCCCTATAAAAGATGCAATTTCCGGGCTGTCTCAGAGTGGGCATTCCATTAGGCGAGAGATAATGCATCCAAGGACAGGTGACTACGGGTACTCAGAAAAAAAAAAAAAAAAGCCTGTGAAGGGGTTGAGAGTGACAAGGGGAATGACCTAGTTCATTCGGAGCTCCTGGGAGCTCCCAGCAGAGACGACTTTGAGCCAGACCCCAAGGATGAGAAGCACTACTGTGCAGGCAACTCTCTGGGGAGAGCATTAGGAGTGGAGGACTCTGAGCAGGTCGTGAGGTTGGCTGCTCTAGGATGGAGAGAAGGCCAAGGAGGCTGCAATGTGCTGGCAATGCGGAGAGAGAGTGGTAGGAAGTGAGCCTGTAGAGGTGGGGTACTAAGTCAGGTGAGGGGTCACTATCTCCCTGCACTCTGATGGACAGGTATATCTAATAATTATAATACTTCCATTATCTACTGCTTACGATCTCTGTGGCCAAGGATTAGCTGTTTGCTTTCTGAGCTCTATGTTACTTGTTTCTAAAATGGGTAAATGATCATAACCTTCTACTGGGACTAATGCCTGAAGTCCATAAAGGGACTAGCAGAGTTTCTGGTGTAAGCTCAACATGAAGCACATACACTATCACCTAATCATTAGAGCTGCTATGATTGATGGCAAAGATGGCAACAGTGTTATGTGGCTTCCACCTTCCTATCAAGCCATGCAAAATGTTAGACAGAGCAGAAATTCATGGGGTTAAACGGACCTTCTTAGGTCTCCAGCAGACTCTGGTGCTGCAAATAAAGAGACATGAAGTCAACAAAGGAGGAGTATTAGTCTGTTCTTGGATTGCTATAAAGAAATACCTGAGACTGGGTAGTTTATAAAGAAAAGAGGTTTAATTGGCTCACAGTTCCACAGCTGTACAGGAAGCATGGCAGCATCTGCTGCTAGGAGGTTCTTAAGGAGGAATGAATAGTGGAAGGCAAAGTGGGAGCAGGTGTCTTACGTGACAAGAGAGCAACGCGGGGAGGCGAGATGCTACACACTATTAAACAACCAGCTCTCATGAGAACTCTCACCATCATGAGAACAGCGCCAAAGGGACTGGGCTACACCGTTCATGAAGGATCCCCTCCCACGATTCTATCGCCTCCCACCAAGCCCCACCTCCAAAGCTGGGGATTCCAATTGAACATGAGATCTGGGTGAGGACACAGATCCAAACCATATCAGAAGGGTCACAGACAAATGGGAAAAGTAGACAAAAATGTTAGCAATATTAATAAAATGTAATGGAGGGAGTGCAAGGTGCTAGGCAGCTCCAAGGAAGGCACCAACCCAGTCAGAAGGAACATTCCTGGGAGCAGGTCACAGTTGGCTGCAGCAGGGAAATTCTTAATGGGTGTGAACCAGGCAGAGCAGTGAGCAGATGGGAGGTCTCTGCTCTGCCTGGTTCACACCCACTAGAATTTCCCTGCTGCAGCCAACTATGCTCACATAGAGCAGGCTCCATGTGCAACATGTTCAAGGGCAAGAAGACCTGGGCACTCTTGGTGCTCCCATGAGCCTCCTGGCAACATGATCAGCTGGAATCTGAAGAATAAAGGGCTGGTGACAAGAAATAGGGCAGAAGACATCCCAAATACGAAGCCCATCTGCAAAGCCAGGATGCACAGCAAAGAAAGCTCTTGCCTATCCCAGCGTTCAGTTATAGGAAACAACAAACTTCCCTTTTTGCTAAAGCCAGTTGGAATGTGCATTTTTGTCATTTACCACCTAAAAGATTCTTGCACTCTTTTCCTATCCTATTTTTCCACTGAAGGGCAAGAAGGTTAAAAGGTCATAGACTTCTGAATGTGAGAAAAATGTGCTAACAAAAATGTTAGCAATATTAATAAAATGTAATGGAGGGAGTGCAAGGTGCTAGGCAGCTCCAAGGAAGGCACCAACCCAGTCAGAAGGAGCATTCCTGGGAGCAGGTCACAGTTGGCTGCAGCAGGGAAATTCTTAATGGGTGTGAACCATTAATGTCAGAGACTGCTGTATTTTTTGTGAATCTTTACATAAGATCCACAAAAGTGCCAGGAAAAGTAGGAGGCTTTGCAGAGCAAAACAACAAGCACCCCAAATTCAAGTGCAACCCACTCAGGGCTCCAGAGCCCTTGGCCGATGTCTAAAGAATCATCAACTAGCTAATCCAGTTTTCAAAAATTAATTACACAGAATACTGTGTCAAATAGATGGGCACGGTGTACGATTCTTTCTTTCTGGCTTTTAAAAATTACATCATGTATCTCTCCTGAATTATTGCATTTTGCGCTGGTCTCTAGAACCTCCTATCTTGCCCACCTTTGGAATCCAGCTATAGTCGGGGCATAGAATCATAGCTGGGCAGTGAAAGAAAAGTTGGAAATTAAGAGTGACTTAGGATTTTAGGATTTTTGGTCTGAGCAATGGGGTAGTGGTTAGTGCCATTAACGTAGAAGAAGGAAATTGGCAGAGGAAGAGTTTGGAATGTTGGGAGATGAATGCTCACATAGAGCAGGCTCCATGTGCAACATGTTCAAGGGCAAGAAGACCTGGGCACTCTTGGAAGTCTATGGCCTTTTAACCTTCTTGCCCTTCAGTGGAAAAATAGGATAGGAAAAGAGTTTTGGTTTGGATACATTGTGTTTGAGATGCCTAGTGAAGAAGTTGAGGGAGTTGTTACATTGACAGATCTGGAATACAAAGAAAAAGACAGAGTTGGAGCTATAACTGAGAGGAGAAACAGTATATAGATGGCATTTAAAAGCTGGAGTACTTTTGGAAGAAGTGAGCCGTCCACTATGTGAAATGAAGCTGAGCCATTGATCATTGACTAAAAGTAATCCAGATAATTGACCACTGGACTTGGCAAGATGTAGGTCTCTGGTGACCTTAACAAGAGCTGTGTAGGTGGCATATGGAAGGAAGGAAAGTTGAGGAAGGGAAGAGCATGGAATTTTATAACCCTCTAGTATTTTTCATGTCAAAAGGGCAGAGAAATTGGGCTGTAGCTGAAGGGCAATGTGGGAGGCCTTTTATCACTGAGTTTGAGATCGGCCTTTTTTTTTTTTTTTTTTTTTTTTGAGATGGGGTCTTGCTCTGTCACCCAGGCTGGAGTGCAGTGGCACCATCTCTGCTCACTGCAACCTCCGCCTCCCAGGTTCAAGCGATTGAGATGGGTCTTAAATGAATGAATGAAACTCTGCATAGATGGATGAATGAACCAACTATCCAAGTCTTAGGTAAAAGTGCAAATCTAACTTCCTGATGATGTACCCCCAGACACACAATGCTCTGGCCTCACGGGTTCTACACAATGAATTGTTTGGCATTGGCTTATCAAAGAGACCTTTCATTTCTGAAATGCCCTCATGGAAAAACAGCCATAAATATTTTTTTCAGGATCGAGGATATTTCCAGGTGTTTCCTGGATGGTCCAGGTGGACGTATGAAAGTACTTCCCAGGGAGGCTTGGTACTTTCCTTGTTGGTCAGGCTAGGTCCTGAGAATTTCTGTTGGAGGGAAGAGGCATAAGGCTCCAGTTTTGAGTCTAACAATATATACAGTGGCTCACTGAGATAACTTTTAGGAGAACAACCAGACTTGATGTCAATGTTGTTTCCAACAATCCTGCCTTAATTTTTTTCCCTGTAATATCCTTTTTCTTTTGCTTAAAAGAAAATAGAAAAGAAGAAGAAACCCAAGAAATAAAAACATGCAAAAACATGTCTATTTATTGAATTAGCCCAAAGCAAACAACATCAAATCATGTGGGTGGTCTATCCTACCATCTATTATTTTTGTGGGTTCTAAGATTTTTACTCCTCTGTGCCTGAATAATGTTCTTGGAAAGCTGCCTCATTAATAAACCACTCTGGTGAAGTTTCACAGGCATAGAATAATGAATAACAATTAGGGACATTTAAAAAGTAATATTTTTTTCTGCAATTTGAAAATTGATTTATGAATTTGAGGAGCCTCCAATTTCATTAAATAAGTGGTTTCTTCAATTGAGTCCTTGTGCCAGTCTTAAATAAAAGCCCCCCTGAAAGCTGGCAAACTAGTTAACTTTTCTTGCCAGTTCATTGATTTTGATAGAAAAGAAATTTTTGACATTTAACAACATTTGATTATATGCACAAGGAAAGTCCAGAGTCATTCTCACCTAGATAATTATGACATGGAAACCATTTATCCAACAGTTTGGGATCATCAACTGTTCTCTCAAGACTATTTTTCTAAGACATTTGGTCAAATTTTCTAGTAAGTATGATCTTGAAAATTCATAAAAGAGGGTATCTAAAGCCAAAGAAAGACCTGAGAAGAGAAAAAAAGAAAAAAAAAGAGGGCACAGTGTGCATTTAGAAAATTATTAGGAAACGATAAATAGAGAGACAGAGGTTTGGCTTATCAGATTCTTTCCAAAACTGTGCCGAAACACCACCTCTGGAAGACTTCCTTGATAATGCTGACCAATTTGTATCATTTATTTAGTACACAAGTCCTATGATCGTATAGCTTGGACAAATAATTCATCTAAGATATATTTATTGATCATTTACAATGCTCCAAGAACTGAAATGTGCTCTAAGGACAAAGAAGTAGATAGAATATTTTACCAATTTATAAAATTCTCAATTTAGGCCAGGCATGGTGGCTTACCCCTGTAATCCAAACACTTTGGGAAGCCGAGGCGGGTAGATCAGTTGAGGTCAGGGATTCAAGATCAGCCTGGCCAACATGGCTAAACCCCGTCTCTACTAAAAGTACAAAAATTAGCCAGGTATTGTGGCGGGGGACTGTAATCCTAGCTACTTGGGAGGCTGAGGCAGTACAATTGCTTGAACCCAGGAGGCGGAGGTTGCAGTGAGCCAAGAACACACCACTTCACTCCAGCCTGGGCAACAGAGCAAGACTCCATAAAAAAAAAAAAGAAAAGAAAAGAAAAGAAAAAAAAATCCTCAACTTAGACTCTAGAATAATAGAAGAGTCAAAAGGGAAAAAATGAAATGAAAACAGATAAGCGTCTACCCCTTCTACTTCTCACTTGTTATTATGACACAGAGATAAATTTGTTTTCAGTAGGATTACCTATAGTAAACACAGAGAATATTTTTTTCTTTTACTTTAGGTTTCTTCCCTGACATATCCATATAATGCTTCTTAATTGGCTTCATTCTTGAATCAATGATGTTAAACCACAAAGTCCACAGAACGTCTCAAGCATTTTATGGAGAACAGCAACTGCCAAACAGCAAATCCCAAATCTGGGCTAATCACTTATTCTTCAATGTATTGAGCTCTCACCTAGAGTCACTGGTTCTATTTAGCTCTATGTGTCAAGGAAAACCATAGGATTGATCCTCATGCATCAGGCAAAATCTTAGCTAAAATAATATCCAACTGCTCTCAGAGGGCTGTTTTCTCAGAGAGATGCAAAATATTTCAACATCGCAAAGTCAATCATGTTATTTCGAATTCTTTACATTTACCTCCATCTCCTGAGTTAATTCTTAGAGAATCATGATTTCGGTTTGCTTCCTCGTATTAACCATTTTAGATCTTTATTTTGAGTTTTACCCTTGGTCAGCTATCCAGATCTGGATATCAGAATATATACCCCAACAGCTCCTCCATGCAAATATTTGAAATTAAGAAACTCCAGGAATTAGTTTTTCTAGCACCTGAAGTCAGGCAGACCAAGGATCCACCTCTCAAGCCAAGGGATTTATGACTATGGTCACATATGAAAGTGCCTGGATTATTGACTAAATTAGTCTGGGGTGAGGTGGGTCTCTGTTTCTTTACACTTTACACTTTTTCTAGGTGATTCTAATGCAGTGGATCTCAACCTTGCCTGTTTTAAATATCTCAATATGCAGTGTGTACAGTACATTGACTATATGAGATCCCCTGGTAGTTGGACCCAAGCATCAGAATTTTTAAAAAACTGTCAGTGATTCTGATGTATCATCAAATATGGAGGAAAAATGCCCTAACCCTCCTGCTTAATAGGTGTGTAATCTTGGTGAGTGGTTTAACCTGATTTTGCTCAGTCCACTTACTAATCTCTAAATTGGGGATAATGGTCATTCCTGTTTTACAGAGTGTTGTAAGGATTGTAGGAAATAATTTATGTGAAGTATTTCATAGTGTTCAGTACATAATAAATGCTTGATCAATAAAATTGTCATTGATTTATTGTTATTGATCAGTTCAGTTGCCATAAGACAATACTATAGACTGAGTGACCTGAACAACAGACATCTTGTTTTCTCACAGTCCTGGAGGCTGGAAGTCTAAGATCAGGGTGTGAGCATGGTCAGGTCCTGGTGAGGGCTCTCCTCCTAGCTTGCAGACGGTCACCTTCTTGCTGTGTCCTCACAGGGCAGGGAGATATATATATATATATTTTTTTTTTTTCTTTCTCTTCTTAATAAGGCCATAGTTCAATCAGGTTAAGTACCAGCCTTTATGAACCCATTTAACCTTAATTATCTCCTAAAGGCCATAGCTCCAGATATAGTCACATAGGAGGTTAAGGCTTCAACATAGGAATTTTGGTAGTACACAATTCAGACCATAAAAATTATCATTAATATCTATTTCCAGAGGACTTCTGTTATGGTGATTGTATCAATTTGCCCAGGATGTTTCTGGTTTGGGCATATAATGTCCAGTGTCCCAGGCAACTCCTGTTGCTCTCAATGCCAAATCCATTCACCCAAAGACCCAAGCTAAAATCCTTAGCCAGTCTAGAGTCTTCCTTCACACCTATCCTCTGCCATCTGATCAATTACCGAATCCAAGCAAATCTAATGTTTATAAACTATCTTTGTTTTGCTTCCATATGTCCATTCTTACTCTTGCTTCCATTGGTTACTTTCTCATTATCTCACATCTGAACCATTACAGAATCCTCTAAATCAGTTTCCCTTCACCATAAACCAAACTTGGCCATGAGTCAGAATCTCCTGAGGACTTGTTAAAACACTCATTGCTGCTTGTCTGCTCCCTCCTGTTTTCTGATGGGGAAAGTCTGGAGTGGGGCCTCTGAATCTGCATTTCTAACAGGCCATCCTGATGCTTTGGGGCCCTGAAATTTCGGCTTCAGAGCAGAGTGGCTGGTGGTTTTCACTCTGCACATCCAGAGCCATTGGGGAGATGGAGCCTGCTGGAGATTCCAGAAGCACGTGGGTCATGCAGTAATGACACATTCCCATCCAGGGTCCTTTTGTGGACGGCAGAGCTCCACATCAGCAGGAAAGGCCTGGCACCAGGCTAGCTTATTGTCAAGTGACCTGCTCAGCTGTGAACTCTTTTTATCCTATCCTAGTTCCTGTTCACAACAGTTACTCCTAATGTAAAACGCTGAGTCAGTGACTCTTAACAGACAGTTAGGTTGGGACATCCTGACTTATGATTTGGGCTGCAGCATTATCCGTCATGCTCACGACCTTGGCATACTCCAAACTCTTCACCAACCCACGAGGTAAAGTGAATGTCTCCAAACAACTGGGAAATTGCACCTCCTAAAACTCTTCACCTGATATTAACATATTTATTCACACTGAATCACTTCTGGATTCTCTTTATTCATTTTCCATTCATTCATTTGTTCAGTAACTATTTATTGTGCCTGCTTTGTGTCAGGCATGAAGAACAAAATGATGAGGAAACTCAGAACCTCTTCTAAATTCTATGAGGTTTTGAGTCTAGGGAAATTTCTCCACGTCTGAAATTTGAACAGAAACTCAACTGTCCTGTTTCTGTTATTTTCTAATATGTATGGAACAGAGCATCTCCCCTTCTGCTCATAAGCCTCCACATAAACAATTTGACAAAATCCTGAAGTCTCCACCTGCTGCTGTGTTCTTAAGATATGGTCACACATGCTCTCACATGCACACATCTCTCATGGCACTTATTCACCAGTATTTCTTTGGTGAAGCTTCCATCAGTTAATTATATTAGTTATTGTCACTGGGTAACAAATTGCCCCAAAACTTCTGAGCTGAAAACAGCACACACTGTTATCTCTCAGTTGTTGTTGTTGTTGTTGTTTTTTGCAATAGGAATCTGGGTTCATTTTATTGATTGGCAATGACTGTCCAACAGTTAATTCTACCATAAGGCTTTATATATTTTAGTCACATATGTAGGTATAGATAGAATCTTCTAAAATTCTAGAAGAAATGAAGTAAATAAGCCAAGGCCCTGGAAAGAATTGGTTACACCATGGGAAAGGTGGCAGATCTGTGAGAAGACAGGTATTCAATCTATTACATGTTAGGCCATATCCTTACTTCTTTGAAAACTCAAGGTTTGCTAATGGACTCTTCTTATATTAAATTGGCCTTAAGATTTCTTTCTAAGAGGGGAGTATGAAAATCAGCTCTAATTAACTTGGGGGATGTAATTTGCTGAGAGCTGGCTCATGGACATGGTGGCTCCCAAGCTGTCTTGATGAATCAGCAAACCATTGAATGACTCAGCACATCTCTCATAATGAGCTTGGAGATATCCACTTTCCAAGTAAAAACCTTGTCTCAATTGCTATTCTCTCATAATATATGGGAGTCAGAATATGAGGTCAACAATGGGGTCAGAAAATGAGAGTCCAAAATTCAGAAATATTTATCTGCTACTATAGTTTAGCACTGGTAAATGTGATATTTAAAGCACCCAGGCCCAGTGTGAGCATTAAGGCATGGAATTGAGTTTATAGGATGCAGGAATGACATACAAAGCAGGGTTATTAGTGGCTTACTTAGTGTGATAATATCAACTGGTGAACACTTCCCAGGATCCATTCCCACTGATAAGAACTTATCAGTGCACATATTGATTGGGGATTTATCTGTACCATCTGTGGCTCTGGAAACTAATGATTTGGGCCTGTGTTTCCTCCAAAGGTGAAATACTGAGAAGCCCCCTGTGGATGTGTAGGAAGCTCACACTGATAACTTCTTGTACTCAGGCCAGTATTGCAAAATATTTTGTAGGGTAGTTTCTGGGCTGCTGGCTTGGACTGAGAATGTGCAGGGACTGCATGTCCTAGAATCAGAAATGGTGACCTCTTAGCCCAGAGATTCACATGGTCTTGATAGTTGAAAGAATTCCACAAAAGATGGCGCCCACAAATTCAGCACCAAAAGAGCACAAAATATGAACATTTACCCACATGTTTTTGCCTAAAAGGCTGTTTAGGGCCTTAGAAAGTTTCTGGGGCAGTCGTCTAGATTTGGGGGCTCTACCTAGAACCTTCTGCAAGAACTATTTCAATGCCCTGCACGAACATTTCATGAGCTGAATTGTTAAGGGCCCTTTGAATGACTGAGTGAGGCACCACACACATGGGATTAAAGAGAACGGAAACTAGCAAGTGAATGATGATATTTAGCAAAGACAGCCCTGTCAAAGCACCATGAGAGGATGAGATGAGAAAATGTAAATCTAGCATTGATGGCTGTGTGTATAAACATTTCAGGGTACAACTTGGAATTTCTGAGATAGGGTCAAAGTAGTGAAATAAGGAACAAGTAAATGCTATATTAGTATTTTTTTTTTTTTTTTGGAGACACAGTCTTGCTCTGTCGCCCAGGCTGGAGTGCAGTGGCATGATCTCAGCTCACTGCAACCTCTGTCTCCTGGGTTCAAGTGATTCTCCAGCTTTAGCCTCCTAAGTAACTGAGATTACAGGTGTGTGCCACCACACTTGGCTAGTCTTTGTATTTTTAGTAGAGATGGGGTTTCTCCATGTTGATCAGCTGGTCTCAAACTCCTGACCTCGTGATCTGCCCACCTCAGCCCCCCAAAGCGCTGGGATTACAGGCATGAGCCACCATGCCTGGCCAACATTAATAATATCAATACTGAAAATGCACACAATTTATTGAGAACCTATTATGGGAACAGGCCTTGGGCTAACTTCTTTATCTGTGTATTACATATCCAAACCGGCATTATGTCAGACAAATATTAATCTCCCCATTTTAAAGGTAAGCAAATCAAGCCTTGGAGAGGCTAAGAAGCTTTCTCAGGATTAAGCACCCACAAGTGGTGAAGCTGGGATTGAACTCAGTTGTATTTGACACCAAGGCCGAATTCAAGAACACCACTGAGCCATAGAATGTTTTGGAAATAATAGTGTTATTTCGTTCAATGAGTGTAAATGGGAATTCCTGAGTGTGATTTTTGTCAGAGATTTACTAGCTTCCTGCTTGAATATTCCAATAACTGGATGGGTGCTTCTTCTCAAGGTAGCCCAATTTACTATGGGATGGAAGAACATATTTTAGAGTTCTTATTTTAGTCCAGATAGATAGACAGACAGATAGAGATATGGTTTGGCTGTGTCCCCACCCAAATCTCATCTTGAACTGTAGTTCCCATGATCCCCACATGTCATGGGAGGCACCCAGGGGGAGGTAATTGAATCATGGGGGTAGTTATCTCCATGCTGTTCTCATGATAGTGAGTGAGTTCTCACAAGATCTGATAGTTTTATAAGGGTCTTTCCCCCTCCTTCACTCTGTACTTCTCTTGCCTGCCACCATGTAAGATGTGCCTTTGCTTCTCCTTTGCCTCCCACCATGATTGTGAGGCCTCCCCAGCCATATAGAACTGTAAGTCCATTATACCTCTTTCCTTTTTAAATTACCCAATCTTGGGTATGTCTTTATTAGCAGCATGAGAGCAGACTAATACACATAGACAGATAGATAAACAGGTAGGTACCCTGCAGTGACCACTGCACATATCTGTTGAACTTGAAAAAATGCATATGTTCATGCCTTTAGAAGACCAGATATCTGTTCTATGGAAAGTGCACCTGAGGGGATGTTGAGGCATATTCCAGCTTAAGAACTTATTTATTCCGATGGGTTGGCAAACTCTGGGCAGCAGCCAACCGCCAAATCTGGTTTCCCTTTTCTCTCTTTTTTTCCATATCTGTTTTTGTAAATAAAGTCTTATTGAATACTAGCCATGACTACTTATTTATGTATTATCCATGGTTTCTTTCGCAGCACAGTGGGAAGTGTTGAGTAGTCTTGACAGACACTGTCTGGCCCACAAAACCAAAAATACTTACTACTTGGCCCTTTACAGAACAAATGTGCTGCCCTCTGTTCTAAAGCAGGAGTGTTTATAAAACAAACAAACCAAAAACACCTGGAGATGTTATTAAAAATGCAGATGTTGGAGTCTCACCCAAACCTACTGACAATAAATTGGGGGAGAGCTTTCCATGCATTTGGAAGAGAACATCAGAGATTCTAAGGCAGGAAAGAGCGTGGTTTATTCATTGGCCAGAGAGGTTCTCAGTGGTGCTTGAGCAAAGAGAAAAAGGACAGGGCAGTAAAGTTGCATTGGGTGTATCACACAGGACCTAGTGAGCTTTGGAAGATCTCTGAACTCTATTGCACTTATTGAAAAAAGTGAAGGGGTTCGAAGTAAGGGACATAATATGAACACATTCCTGTTTTAATAGGATGACACCAGCTGCAGAAGGGAGAACAGATTGGGGAGAGACAGGAAAGCACACAGATGACCCATAAATACCTCTCTATGCCCTAGTTCACTAACTAAGATAACTTGGACTAGGCTGCCCCATGTCATATGTCTGGGCAAATAGTTCAACTTTAATGGAACGAATGAAGAAATATGAGCTCTGGCCTGCAAAGAAAATCTTATCAGAAAGAGGTGAAATTGAGAAGGACTTTAAAAGATGGGTGAGGCCAGGCCTGGTGGCTCACGCCTGTAATCCCAGCACTTTGGGAGGCTGAGGTGGGTGGATCACAAGGTCAGGAGTTTGAGACCAGCCTGGCCAACATGGTGAAACCCTATCTCTAATAAAATAATATAAAAAATATCTGGGCATGGTGGCACGCACCTGTAGTTCCAGCTACCTGGAAGGCTGAGGTAGGAGAATTGTTGGAACCTGGGAGGTGACAGAGGTTGCAGTGAGCCGAGATGGCGCCACTGCACTCCAGCCTGTATGACAGAGCGAGACTCCATCAAAAAAAAAAAAATGTGGATACCCGAGAAAAATCAAGTGGTGGTGTTGTTTTTTTTTTCCTATCCTACTACATTCCAATTCAGGAAGTGGTCTAAAAAACATGGTAAATAGGCAATAATTCTTTATAAAAACTCTTGAATTGCTATTTCCTTTTCTTGGCAAAATAACCAACATTATATCAATCTTACGCTTGTTTAATCTTTCAACATTCTTTCTCCAGCCCATTGACTTTTGCTTTAAAAGTCTGCCATTTTGAGTGTTTTACATTAATTCATTTCCAATAATAATTACCAATGGAATGTTTACTTTGCTTGCTAACGTTTATAGTTTCTCTGATGGGCTAATATTTGTTATTCTTTATTTAAAACCTATTATTAGGACATGCCTGCTTGAAACTTTTGGGTATTTTCTTTTATTCTAAAGCATGCTGTGCTTCATACTATGGATTACAGGCGTGTGCATATGAGATGTGAATACACATGTATATAATATACATGATGGGAGATGAGATTTGCTTTAGATACAACTAATAGGAATATTCATCTTTATTCAATACCATCTACTTGACCCAAATAAATTATGATAGTAAATGCAATTGCTGACCCTTCAGGATTCAGTTCTTTGTGTTGGAATATAGGGACATTTTTGTCCAGAGAAAAGGTGGATTGGCAGGTGACTCTTTTATTTCGTTGTTCTCTCTTCTTCCCCATTATGTAAGATAAGCAACACCACTTTGAATGGTTTGATCACAAATTTTAAGGGATTGCCAAATAGGTGGTATTAATACCTTCTGGAAAAAATATATAGTCTGTGACATCCCACGAGCTCCATGAGGAATGCACTTCAAGGTGGAGGAGAGATATCCTACAGGATGCTTTATTGATGCATCACATTTATAAAGTTTAGAAAAAGCTCAGTATTCAAGGCACAGAACCCAAGGGGTATTCCACACAGGAGAAAGGAATTAAAGAGAGGACAGAGGATGAAGCTGGATGGTGGATGCTGCTGACCCGGCTGGGCTCCGGGGCTCCTTGCTGAACATGCTCACTGCTTTGGGATGGGTGGAGGCTGCTCAAAACCCCTCTTGGCAGCCATGGTGAGAAAGGAAAGGAAGGTTGAGGAAGGCCATGTGGGAAGGTACTCATTCCCTGTGAGAAAATGGTGACTGGAAACAGCTTTCGTCCTGGCCAAAGGATGCACCAAAAGACACTGAGCAAGTGTCATAATTGTGGCCAGGAAACATCTGGCTGGATCAGGAAATGAAAGGAATTTTAACATAGGTACATTTGTGGTGACAGTGGGGTGGGGTCCAGTAGTATAAAGACATTTTAACGTTGGGGGGAGGAGATATAAGTGAAAAAATAAGAAAAGAAAAATGTCTAATAACCTGTGTTCTTTTTTAAAACTTTGTAAACAGTCTTTTTTTAATCTTATTTATTTAGCTTGGATAGGGTTTACATCAAGTATATTACGAATGCTGAGATAGAAGACTACAGAGAATACATTTCCAGGGAAAGGCCAAAGAAAAAAGCCAACCAGAGTCTTCTGGAAGAGATATCTCAAACTTAGTTTTTCTGCAAAACTATTATCAGAGTCCACTTGGGAAATGGCAGATTAGATGCCTAATTAACATATGGCCCTGTAGTTATACTTGATGGCTACTCTCCAGTAGGAAAGAAAACATCTTCTTCAAAATATTTTAAAGATTGCTGAATCAGATAAGAGACTTTAAAAAAGGATTAAACAATTCAAAGTCGAGGAAGCAAAATGGAGATTAGGGGTGGGTGATTTGGATGCTTTCAAGTACATAGGAAACAGCGGGAGATATCAGGAAGGCATCAGAGCAATTTAATAAGTCAGGAGTCAGAAGACCCCATCTGGGGAGGTTTGTATCTCCTCCTAATTTGATTTATCCCTGACCATTCTTCTCCCCACTCCCCATCCCTCTAAAACACTTCCAACTGCATTGGCTTCATGCATTCATTTAGGGGTAGTTTAAAAGCACGAGAGAAAACAATGAAGAAGGAATCGAACAAGATAATAAAGAGAAAGTTTTGGTTTTTGTTTGTTTGTTTCTTTGAGGCAGGGTCTCACTCTGTTGCCCAGGATGGAGTCCAGTGATACAATCACAGCTTACTGTAACCTCAAACTCCTGAGCTCAAGCCATCCTCGCACCTCAGCCTCCCAAGTAGCTGGGTCTATAGGTGCATGCCATCATGCCCGGCTAATTTTAAATAATGCTTTGTAGAGACGGTGACTTGTTGCCCAGGCTGGTCTTAAACTCCTGGGCTCAAGCAATTCTCTTGCCTGGGCCTCCCAAAGTGCTGGGATTACAGATGCGAGTCATTGCACCCTGCCAAGAGAAAGTTTTAAAGATATAGAAGCAGAAATGTTTAGTAGCTTGCATTTTTTAAAGGTTTCAACTTTGGATTCTGTGGGCAAACAGGTTCAGAAAGTAAACCATTAGGTGAGAACAGCCCCAACACCAGGGAGTCGTGGAAACGAAATGGGTGAGTGATATTAAGCCTTTAAAGTGGGATTAGAAGAGGAGACAGTTGAGATCACATCATTTTCAACTCTGAGCTCTGGGCCAGGTTTCACAAGGCCCCGCATGAGCACCTGCAGGAGTTGGGCCTGGATTTTCTGAGAAGGAGGGGTGGAGTTGCAGGTGAAAGTACAATTCAGCCAGGACTGAGAACTCTCCTTTAAATCATGAACTCCTTGAGAACAGGGTGTCTGTGTTTAACCTAAATCTTGATAACTTCAAGACTTAATTCACTGGCTGAAAGACAAGGCATGCTCACTCCATATTAGTTGAACTGAGTGTCCCTGAGTGTGCCTTGCACACAGGTCAATAAATCCTTTCACAAGGACATCTGTGGAATCAACTCAGAGGGGAAGAGCCTGGACTTGTTGCTGCCTTCTCTTTGCCTTAGTTTCCTCTTTGGTAAAATGAAAGTAACATGGCCCAGTGCGTTGGCTCATGCCTGTAATTCCAGAACATCAGGAGGCTGAGGAGGGATGATCACTTGAGCTCAAGAGTTGAAGACCAGCCTGGACAACATAGGGAGACACCATCTCTACAAAGAATACAAAAATTAGCCAGGTGTGTTGGCAAACGCTTGTAGTCCCAGCTACTTGGGAGGCTGAGATGGAAGGATCTCTTGAGCCCTGGAGGTGGAGGCTGCAGTGAGCCAAGGTGATGCCACTTCACTGTAGCCTGGGAGACAGGGCAAGACCCTGTCCCAAAAAAATGAATGAACGAACGAAAGAAAGAAGGAAGGAAGGAAGGAAGGAAGGAAGGAAGGAAGGAAGGAAGGAAGGAAGGAAAGAAGGAGAGAGAGAAAGAGAGAGAGAAACAAAGAAGGAAGAAGAAGAAGGAGGAGGAGGAAGGGAAGGAAGGCAGGAAGGAAGAAGAAGAAAAAGAAGGAGGAGGAGGAGGAGGAGGAGGAAAGAAACAAAGAAGGCAAGAAAGAGAGAGAAAGAAAGAGAAAGAAAGAAAGATAAATAAAAGAAAGACAGGCAAATAAAAGAAATCAAGCTACTTGGTAAGACTCTTATGAGAAATAAGCCCACGGTCAGGTCTAACCTGGTGAAAGAAGCAGCACACAAAGACAGTTCGTTTAGCCTTTTTTTAATGTCTCCCTCAGATCAGGAAGGGTCTGCTAGAAAAAACTGAAGGGTTTTCTGATGCAGAATCAGCTTGATTTGTGTGAGAAAGCCAAACGTGAGATATTGGGTGAGATCCAAATGGTCCACAGTTAAAGCCCTCTGTCTCCAAGCACGGAGGCTGCATCCTGTTGGGGGTAAGGCAGCCTGGGGGGGTTGGAGAGGATGTTGGAGGTGGGGGGACAGGTGCCAAGGAAGGCCATAATTCTATCAAAGGATTGATGGAATATAATGTGGCCTGAGGACATGAAGCCAGTAGTGGGTCTCCCTCAGAGCAATGGCAGCCACGCTGTCTGGCTGACGCTAGTCCAGGATGTTCCTGCTGCTTCTGCTCACTGAACCCTGGGGTCCCCCTTTTTGTTGTTGTTGTTATTTGTTGGTTGATCGGTTGACTGGTTTGTGAAATAGGACACAGGGAAACCTGGCTAAGGTAGCACTCTGTGAGTGATTTGAACAGGCCTGCCTGTTTAGGGCATTAAAATCTTTTTCTTTTTAATTTATTTTTTATTATTATTATACTTTAAGTTCTAGAGTACATGTGCATAACGTGCAGATTTGTTACATATGTATACTTGTGCCATGTTGGTGTACTGCACCCATCAACTCATCAGCACCCATCAACTTGTCATTTACATCAGGTATAACTCCCAGTGCAATCCCTCCCCTCTCCCCCCTCCCCATGATAGGCCCCGGTGTGTAATGTTCCCCTTCTCGAGTCCAAGTGATCTCATTGTTCCGTTCCCACCTATGAGTGAGAACATGCGGTGTTTGGTTTTCTGTTCTTGTGATAGTTTGCTAAGAATGATGGTTTCCAGCTGCATCCATGTCCCTACAAAGGACACAAACTCATCCTTTTTTATGGCTGCATAGTATTCCATGGTGTATATGTGCCACATTTTCTTAATCCAGTCTGTCACTGATGGACATTTGGGTTGATGTGACAGAAACCCTGCTAGGTGTTTTACATACTTTATCTTGTTTAATTCTCTAACAGGTAACATTAGTTTCGTTTGAGAAAACTGAGATCTAGAGAGATTAAGGGATTGTGTTCCCCCAAGGTCAACCAGCCAGAGTGTGGAAGTCAGGATTCAAACCCAGCGTGAAACTTCAAAGCCTGCCTCTGAGGAAAAAGACAGAAGGGGAAATTGGGCTACAAACCGGGTTTCTGTCACATGACAAACTTTCAGGAAATGCTAGCTGTTACAACTCTTCTCCTAGCCGGGAACGTCTTCCCCAAGGTTTACATGTGGCTTGATCGCTTGCTTCCTTTGGGGCTTTGCTCAAAATCCTGAAAGCTGCTTTTCATGAGTGAGATCTTGCATGATCATTTGTAAAACACTGAATTTCATGTCTGCCCCAGTACTATTTCACTCTTTCCTCTGCCTTATTTTTCTTTATGTGATGCCCACAGTCTCAGACTAATTCATCTGTCTATTCATCTATTCATCTACCCACCCATTAATCCATCACCTGCCCATCCATCCATCCATCTCCATCCATCCATCCATCTCCATCCATCTTGCTGTCTAGCCAACCATCCCTCCTTCCATCCATCATTCATCTAGCTAGCTATAGCTATCTTGTCTCTATCTTCTCTCTAGAACATAAGCAGAAATGAGGGAGGACTATTCATCTGCTTTTTCTCTCCTCTGCTATATCCATAGCACTTAGTAGACACTAAATAATTATTGAATGGCTTAATGCATAGTATTATTATTTAAGTTGGAGCTCTGTGATATAAGACTTAGTTCAAAGTTGTTAAATTCACCCAATGATATAGTTTAGATATTTATCCCCTACAAATCTCATGTTGAAATGTGATCCCCAACATTGGAGGTGGAACCTAGTGACAGGTGTTTAGGTCAAGCCCTCATGGATGGCTCGGTGCTCTCCCCAGGGTAATCAGTGAGGTCTAGCCTTAATAGTTCATGTGAGAGGTGGTTGTTTAAAAAAGCCTAGTATCTTTCTTGACCCCTCACTTGCCATAGATGTGCCTGCTCCTTTCACCTCCCGCCATAATTTTAAGCTCTCTGAGGCCTCACCAGAAGCACATGTTGGCACTATACTTCTTGTGGAGTCTGCATAACCATGAGCCAAAATAAACCTCTTTTCTTTATAAATTGCCTGGCCTCAGGTATTCCTCTATATCAATGCAAAATGAATGAACACACAAGCTAACCTGAGAGCTAGCTCTAACTTCCAGTTATTAATGTCCATATTCTTAGGATAATTATACAGATTTTCTGCATTCGATTGGTGGGATAGTCGATGCAGTGGTGTGCCATGAGACCCACATTCAGGACAAAGGCACTTAGGCACTTACCTGCAGTTGTGTTTGACCGATGAGAGCTATTTGGTTCAAAGCCATGCCTTCTTCCCAGTGGCAGGTCACATTCAATGGCTGGTAAATGCAATGGTAAAAAAGCCTAACCCACTTTTTTTTCTTTTTTCTTTTTTTTGTGAGATGCAGTGTTGCTCTTGTTGGCCAGGATGGAGTGCAATGGCGCGATCTTGGCTCACGGCAACCTCCGCCTCCCAGATTTGAGCAATTCTCCTGCCTCAGCATCCCGAGCAGCTGGGATTACAGGCATGTTCCACCACGCCTGGCTAATTTTGTATTTTTAGCAGAGATGGGGTTTCTCTTTGTTGGTCAGGCTGGTCTCAAACTCCTGACCGCAGGTGATCTGCCTACTTCGGCCTTCCAAAGTGCTGGGATTACAGGCATGACCCACTGCACCCAGCCTGAAAGCTTTTTTAAGCAAAGTTTCTGCATGAAAATCTCCGTCTCAGAATCCGCTTCCCATTTACCTGCTCCAGTGACTTTATTTGTGCCTTGTATTACTATCTGTGGGAGCTTCTTATTCTTTGCCTATGTAACTGTCCAAATTTGACATCACATAGAGGTCCCTTCATATGACTTCTCAAAGACTGTGCCTCATCCCAAGAGGCATAAAATGTTTCGACTTTCATTTACGTGAGATAACCTTATCTCATTCACCCAATGAATAAACAATGAGTCTTTGCTGTGTGCCTGGCACTGTGCTAAACACCCTGAATTGAGAATTTAGATCTGTCTCTGGGATCTCTATCACAATCAGCAAATTGCTGTGATTGGAAGGATCATATGTCATTCCCTTCCCTGGATTAGCAAGAGTCACCTGTGAACTATGATCCAAGTTTTAAAAATACGTTTCCATAAAGCGAAATCGTCGATTCCATATTGCTTCCTGTATAACCATCTTTAGATCAGCTCAGAAATGGGATTCTGTCTAAATAGTCATGTATATCATTAAAGTTAAAACTGCATTGGGTTATTCTGTGAATATTTTTCTTTCTTTTTGTCTAACGTATTTTAAAGATTTGCCCACATTCATTCACACAAGTCTCCCTCATTCTTTTTAAGACTAAATGGTAAGATGGCCACGTTTTCATTCATCCATCAACCCATTTAATTGTCTGTCCAAAATTATTTATCAAGCGTTTCCAAAGTGAGAATGCCTTCTCAGCTCTAAACAAGGCCAATGATGTGTATATCTTCAAGGAGATAAGATCCTAGTGGGAAAATCAGAAAGTAAACCAGAATGCAAATGGAATGAAATGAGACCCTTGCAGAGAGGAGATGTGGTTGTGAAAAAAATGAATCAAAATGATGGAGAGTGTGGAAAAGAGGCTGAACGAAAACTAAAAATACCAATTAAAAAAGAAAAAATTAGCTGGTCAGAGAAAGTCTCTTTCAGGAGGTAACGTGAAAGCTGAGTTGCGAGAAACAAAAAAATGTCAGACGTGGGAAAACCATGCTCATAATCATTTTAAGAGGGTAGTTGAGCAGATACCAATGACCCAAAGCATGGGTAACTGTGGCTTCTTCAATGACCAGATCAAAGCCAGCATGCTGTGGCCCCAAGGGAGCATATGTCTGTCTACTGAGAGGGCTAACTAAGTCTACAATACTACTTAGCCTCTGACAGAAATATGGGATTGTCTATCTCTGAGATAGACATTTTGAAATTCATTCAAAATCCATTACTTATTCAAAAAAACTTATTAAGCATTGACTATGCCTGAGAGTTAAAACAGTAGGCAAAACTGGCATAATGTCTGTCCTTACTGAACTTATGGCTCATAGAGGAGACAGAAACTATCTTTTAAAATAACTTAATTAGCAGAAATAGACATATGACAACCAAAAATTGATTTGAGCATTACATTTTGCAGGTGGTAAAGTCCAGCTCGTCCACCAACTGTGTTTCCCACTAAGGCAGCAGAATGGTCACGCTCCAGGTAAAAAACAAATAATGTTATTTGCAGGAGCCCATTGGTCTTTGAATGGTAATCACATGCCTAATTCTCATTAATCACCCTTGCACATCATTTGTTACATGTTGTCTCTGGAAGTTCCCATTCTTGCCACGGCAGCATCCTAAAGTGTTTTTCTTTCCTACTTCTCTGAGTCTGTTCTAAAAAGTGACTTTTCTGAAGATGCCAATGATCACTCGGTATTTAGAAATTTTCACTTAACTCAGTAGGTTCCTCAGCTGCCTCTCCAGTGCATAGAATCTTCTTGCAATTCCTATTTTAATATTGGCTCTTGATTATTTTAGAACTTCTAAACTTTCCCATTGAAAAGGGTTTAGCAATGTCTCTCTCTTCCACTTTTCCCCAATTCCATTGTCCTTTAGGGACATCCTTTTTTGGGATGGCATCATCGTGCCTGGTGCTGTTACCTGCCTAGGTGGTAATAGATAATTTTAAAATAGAGACAGCAGATAGGGTGGAAACAGTGGGGCTTGGGAGTCAGGGTGTACTGAGTTTCAAATCAGCTGTTATGCTGATTAGACATGTAGCCTTGGCCAAAATACAAATGTTATCTGAGCCTCGCTTTCCAGATTTGCAAATGAGCCTCAGGGCCAGGAATAAGGTGAGGTGAGTGCGGTATTCACTACAGGTGCAAGATCTAAGAGGGTGCCAAAAATCTTAGTGATCAAAATAAATAATATTTTAATGCAATATTTAATAAAATTCAAACAATGCAAAAAGATCCATCATGATCAAAACATCAATTTTTTTTTTTTAAAGACAGTATCCTAAGGGACCAGGATTAGGGTGAATCAAGAGAGTTCAAATTCTGCACATCCAGGGCTCCCCTTTAAGTTTTATAGTGGAAGCTAGTGTCCCACTCACCTTACCCTAGCACCAGCCCCACAAGCCTATTGGCATTGCCTGATAAATCTGTTCTAAAAATACATTTTGACACTCTAGGTAAAGAATATTACAGAGTGACTTGTACCCATGTAAGAGTTCTCTCCCCTGACTTCACATCTGTGTCATCTGCTTACATTAGATTGTGTTAGATGGGGATAAACCAAAGAAAGCTTTCTATTCATTGAGTATTTACCCATGCTATATACAACTTATCAACTCCTCTAAGCCCTAGAACATTGGCCTAGCCTACTGACAGATGCTTCTAAGCACTCTTCTTTCATACGGATCTCTCTCCCTCCCTTTCTCAATACAATGTTGGCAGCACATTTATTTACTCTCTGCAACAAAAACACTGCAGTCCTCGGCTGAGACACTCTCTGGCTCCATGAGACTTATCCAGACATTGTCTCGATCTATGACTTGAAACTTTTCCCATCTGCTCCCTCCTTTGCATAACCGAGCATCGTGCACACTCATCACCTCCCATCCTGTGCCAAGTTATTGCTTTTTGTGGGCAATTTCAGATCCATTGGCTGTTTGGGCAAGGGGCCTAATATGAAATCCTAAGTATCTTCTTGGCACTGATTCCCTACTTGGTGCTGTTGCCAACCTCTTTCTCCCCCACATTGTTCTCTATATTCACTAGTGTAGAAGATAAGGGTTTTCTAAGCTTCCAAAGGTCCGCTCATGGTCTCACAGCATCTTCAAACCCACAGAATGCTTCCTACAGTATCTCTCCTACTGAAGTAAGATGACCTCAAACTGGAGGCCCCAGGGGACTGACCAAACCTATCGCTGAGAAGGTGGGAGCACTAGGCCAACATGGTGGTATTTGAAGAGGGGATGTTCCTAAAGGACAATGTTAGTAACAGAAATGTGGAAAGTAGAAAAGAAATTGAAAGCTAAACTCTTTTTAGTGGAAAAGTTCAGTTAAAACCAAGAGCAAATGTTAAAATCACAATTAAAGGAAGACCCTATGCATTGGACAGACAGAGGAAGAACTCACTGAGTTAAATGAGAATTTCTGAAGACCATAGAGTCAATAACATCATCAGAGAAGCCATTTTTTTTCCCCTAGAACACACTCATGGAAGTAGGCAAAGAACGTGCTTTATTTAGCATGCCACTGTGTTAGCAATGGGAATTTCCAGAGACAACATCTGATAAATGATGGGAAAGGGTGATGAAGGGGAATTAGAATGTGGTTCAAACCAATTCAAAGACCAATGAGCTCCTGCAGATGACTTATTTATGTTTACCTGGATCCCGGCTGTTGACACTGTACTTGGTTTTCCTTTTGCACACTGATGAACATCTTCTGAATCATGTAGCTTAATTAAGATTGTCTAGAATCTTACCATCATGGGTTCCTCAGAGCTCTGCATAAGGATTATAAAAGCTGGAACAGAGGCACTGAGGGGGAAGATCATGTACTTCAGAGTAAGACCCACCTGATTTCAAGTCTTACTTCTGTTAGTGGGGTGACTGCATGCAAATCCCTTCGAATTTCTGAGCTTCAAGTTTCGAATGTGTCAATATCTCTTCCAACATTCAGGTTCTATTAAACAAACTCTGTGTGAGACTTCTGCGTTAACCTTAAAGACTGCAGAAATTCATTGATTAAACAACAAATCAGAATTGAGAATCCATAATGACAAAGCCTCAGCTTTTCCCCTCAAGTGATTCAAGGCCAGTAGAAAAGACAGACAAATAAGCAAACATTAAAAAGAGGAAGAGGAGCATCATACCACATATGAGTAGAGGTATATACAAAATCCCAAGGAAAGTCTGGGAGGTGCGTGGAACAAAAAAGTGCTTCCCAGAGATGGTGCCACTTGAGTGCGTTAGTGATTTGCAGTTGGCAGAAGAAAATGAAAGATGTGGATTCAAACACATTTTTCTTCCTGTTGCCACCAGTGGCATAAACCCATTGCAACCGCTTTTCAACCTTCAGTCTTAATCATTTACTGTTCCTTCGTGTTGTGTTTTTATTATCCATTTGCTTTTACCCAACATCGCTTTCTTTCTCAAATAAGAGTGCCTTGGAAAGCATCACAAAGGGTTTGTATTAAGCAGAGCAAAGTGAGACATGAGATTCTGAGAGATGCAAACAGAAGATGGTCCTGCAGTATCCAGGTTCAGGAACAGGGACAAGCCTTTTGCTGGAGACACTGCAGATAACAATGACTGTTTAGTGTTGTACAACTTGGAGACAACATCTCTGAGATGAAACTTAGTTCTTCAGATCCTAGAGCTCATTTATCTAGCCACAATGCTAGCTAAGTAGGAGCAATGACATGCCTCCCCATTAGTGATTCTCAACTCCATCTGACAATAGTATCACATTTTTAAAATACATACTGCTTCTGTGATGCTGTGTATTGGTGTTTATGTCTATAGTTCTACTAGATTAGAAGCTTCCTGAGGCCAGCTATGCAGACTGTATCATTAGTGGCCAGCTTATACTACCAATCGTGATCTACTTGCATCACAGTTGTCTGGGTTTCATCTTATAAACGCTGATTTATGGATCTTGCCTTAGACCTACTGTATTAATCAGTGTTCTCCAGAGATTTACATGCATAAGTGCAGATTTATGATGAGGAATTGGCTCACCCAATTACAGAGGCTGAGAAGTCACATAAAATTAACCACCATACTTACTGAATTAGAATCTCCAAGAGTCGGAGGGGCCTGGAAACTTCATTTTAATAGAGTTCCTAAGTCATTCTTAGCTTCATCAAGAGAACCACTATGACAGGGAATCAACAATGAAGGACTCAGAGGTAACTGAGAAAATGGTGCTCATCTTATATTTTCAGAACTCTAAGATGATTGGGAGACCCATCAGAGACGGGCAGGCAAAATGAGAGAATGAGTCTTGGATGGAACACAGAACTCGCAGGAAATGGAACAGGAACTGTCCACGCAGATTTAGTATGCCAGTGAACCACAAAAGAACCTGGACGTAGTTGGTTGAATCAAATCAGCTGTCTTAACTGATGCCTGTTAGTATATGCCAGTGACAAACGCATACCTTGTGCCTGGCTAGTAAATTTTGACAGAATTGATACTTCGACTGGGTCATTAAAGCAGCCCTCAGGATTCAGCCTCCTTTATCATATTCTTTGTGTTTGGTACTCAGTGTAATTCAATAATTCTCACATCAGTCCTTATGAAGGAAAATGCCTACTGTTGGGGAGTTACATCAAAAAATTTTGGGGGTAGCTTTAGCATAAGTAGTTTGGGAATGTGGAAGGATTGGACAATACCATCATTCCAGAGAAGATCACTTGGACATAGCGGACATAGCATGTGTGTATGTGCTTGTGTGTGTGTGTGTGTGTGTGTGTGTGGTGGGCTGTGCTTGTGTGCATGTGGGAATATGTATGTATGTGCATGTGTACGTATGTGCAGTAGCCATATCCATTTTCTAGGGCTGTGCCTGTCAAAGGCAAACCCCTCTTCTCAATCTGACACCCTCATTTCTAAGGCATTCTGGGACATCAGTGACAGCTGAGTATGACAGAAAATCAAGGACTCTGCTATGTGAAAGTGCTAAGAGTTTGGTTACTCAAGCGTCACAGACAGGTTTTGAATTTACGTGCAGCAATGATTTCTGCAACTTTGTATAAGCTATGAGAATAATAACTTTAACATCAACCTCAAAGAGTAAAGAGGATCACATGAGAACATCCATGTAGAGAACTGGTTCCCTGCAAGTGCCAATAGATGTTAGGTGCATTGTTCCCCAGAAGGATTCAGTTGTTTTGCGTCAGCCCTAGAAAGTCTTCCTAACAAGCCTATCTAAACATGTCAGTTTTGTCTTGGAATGCTCAAGAGTCTCCCTATGTTAGTTAAGAGAGAGAGTGGGTCAGAGTCCATGAAAATCCTGGTTTCTTAACCCAACAGAGGTTTGTTTATTATTGCTCATGCCCAGTCCATTGTGGGACCAGCAACTCCCTATAAGAGCTTTCCTCCATGTGGTTACTTGATATTCATGGTTTTGCTTTCTCAACTGCAGGTTCTGTAGCTCTTCAGGGCAGAGGGATAGATAGAGATAGAGATAGAGATAGAGATAGAGATAGAGATAGAGATAGAGATAGAGATAGAGATAGAGATAGAGATAGATAGAGATGATAGAGATAGATAGAGATAGGAATAAGGAGGGAGACTGAGGATGTTCGGGTCCATTTCTTATTAATTTCAGCCTGAGAGTGACATTTATCACACTTGCCCACATCCTATTGACCAGAGCTGGTAACAGGGTTGCCCCTAAATGCAAGAATGCAGAAATGAGAAGTGAATGGATGAGAAGTGATCCCTACTCTGCCATTCTCTCCTTTTCCACCGGAAACAATACAAAATGTATCTGCAACACTATGGCTTCTATATCACCCTCTCTCTTCCATCTTTTCTTCCACCATATTCCACCTCCTGTTTTAAAAGATTGGGAATTCCCTAGGCAGGTCATGGACTATCACACCTCTATGCCTTTGCCATGATCCTCCTTCTACCCAAATGCCATCTCTCTACTTGTTGCCCTGACAACCTCCTATGACTGCCTGAAGTCTCAATCTCTTGGAGGGGTCTCTTTTAGACATAATGCACTTCAGCAGCAAAGATATAAAGGAGATCCCATCATTTTTATACAACAACTCTACCTCTATTTTTCACTCCCACAGGTGGTGTTTGAGCCCAAACTCTTCGTCATCATTAGTTCTAAGCCATACTTCATAGTGACCTTAATAAAAATTTAAAGACCATATAACATACATTATCCAGTAGGTGTGTTAATTATTCTTCTATATGACATCATCTCTGCTCCTGGGATTTTTTATGGCTGTCATATATCTTGAGAGAGAGAAGACTTAGCCATTCTCTACCTAACTACATAAAATTCTGTTTAGTTGGCGAGGCACAACAAAGAAAATAGATCCTCTGAAACATCTCCATGCATTTATGAAAGAAAACTACACAGAGAAAAAAATTCAGAGGATATTACATTTTTAATAGATATGTAAACTTTAAATTATTAGTTTTTAATAATTAAAATTGACTTGTAATCAACTTCCATCATGTTGCATTATATTACTTTAGAAGATTTTAATATTTTATAGTCTTTCTAGGGTTTATATATAAACACATGCATATAATATTGCCACCTTTCATCTTTAACTCATTATGCCAGGCCTCAGAAAACGCCTGTCAGTCTTTCTGATGTTCATTAGGCACATGTATTTGGGAACATAGCCAAATGGTTTAGTCCTCAGCATTTTGGAACTTGCTGATCACTTAATCACTTTGTCTTAATATATATATATATTTTTTTTGAGATGGAGTTTCACTCTGTCACCTAGGCTGGAGTGCAGTGGCACGATCTTGGCTCACTGCAGCCTCCGCCTCCCAAGTTCAAGTGATCCTCCCACCTCAGCCTCCCGAGAAGCTGGAATTATGGGCTCTTGCCACCATGCCCCGCTAAATTTTGTATTTTCAATAGAGATGGGGTTTCCCATGTTGGCCAGTCTGGCCTTGAACTCTTGGCCTTAAGTGATCCACCCACCTCGCCCTCCCAGAGTGCTGGGATTACAGGCATCAGCCATCTCACCTGGCCTATCTCTTTAAACTCACATTGAATTGTATTGGAAGGAAGGTAATACCACTGAGAAGAGATTCAGAATATTTTCTGAAAAATCACTCAAGTGTCATCTCAGGTAGCACAAATAGTGTCATTAGGAATGTGTGCTTTTAACAGTTATAAACTTAATGTGTAGTGTGTTCAAAATGTAGGGTGATATAAAATGAAAAGATATATCACATGTCATCTGGTTCTTATCAGTTTGACTTGTTTTTCTGTTTTTATTGTAGGTTCCTCAAGGCAAAGAAAAAAATATCTCTACTCTGTTGGTATGAACCTTCTTGTAGCACCTTGAGTATATTAAATCTAATGATTTCCTGAGGGCATGTGGATAATTTAACCAACAAAATAAATATAGTCCTCGTACTTTCCACTGAGAATTTTAACATATGGTCCTCATTATCCCAAGAGGTGATACAAACAGAACCTATAATTATATTCAAAAGGGTCTAGAGGAATGTATGGAAGCCGGAGAATGCCATATACCCTCCTTGGGGTTCCCATAAGTGACAAGGAGCATGAATGTGGCATCTTCACTTGAATCCCCACGAGACTGCAAATTTCTTAATGGCAAAGAATCTGACAATTGGCATTCACTTATTCATTCCAAACATTTACGGAGTGACTACTATGTGCCCAGCAGTGATTTAAGTAGGTGAATGCCTAATTAATATTTCTCTTTCTAAGAATTCCTTCAAAGAAGTTTCCTCTAATGGTGGAGAAAACCACGGCATGCTTCTACCTCCTCCTACCCTTATAGCCAATAGCACAAGAGAGAAGGCAGTGAGCTGCCTGGGATGTGGGCAGAAGCCATGCCCATGAATCAGAAATCAAGTTTAGTGGCCCAGAAGGAAACAGTTCTCACAAGTAGCACCCTACTTTAGCTCATCAGACTCTCCATCTATAAATACTATTCAGAATGCATTTCTACCAAACTGACATTTTTGACTGGCCCAACAAAAATGCATAAGCGGGTGTCAAGGTGACTTTATGTCTGCATGCCAGTACCATCTTACTCCAGTATATAAGATTCCTTAGGGATATAATGTCTTTCTGGTAAGATCAAGAAGTATACAATGACTTTTACGAACAACGGCCAGCCATTGGGCACAAAATACCAGGAAATTGGGTTATTAAACTTGGTTTTAAAGTTCCAAGAAAAATACATTTATATAGGCTATGTAACTATTGCCAGGGAAGGAATTTAGTGCACTTCCTGTTGATGGGGGGAAATTTGCCAAGCAGTGGAAACAAGGCACTGGAACTTGTTAGTGAATTAAACCCTATTGATTGGTGTACGAAAAGGTTTAGATTCGAAGACTAGTAGAGAAGCCCCAAAAGGTAGAAAGCCCACAATAATTAGTTTGAATAGTTTTTGTTGTTTGCATTTTAGGAATCAGATCAATAAAGCAACATTAATAATTAAAGACCAGGGTAAATATACCAATTCCAGATTAGAGCTTTAAGCATTAAATTGCTGGTGCCAAAGGCTTTTTTTAATGGGCTCTAATCTTCCCAGATATACTGAAGGGCTATAATGTGACTCCTTAAGCTATGGATTTGGCGAGAAATATGAGGTTCTTCTAGATGGAAGCTGTTGAGAGGTTCCAGAGCAGGTATCTGGCACAGTAGTAACAGGAAGGGACAGGTATGGCTCATTTAAAAGAGCTGGCTCTCTCTTTTGTCCTGTATCAGGTTCAGCTTAGGGGCTCACAAAACAATGGAGAAGAGTAGAGCGTTTTGCTTATCAGAGGCTAGCTCGAGTTCTGCACAAAAGGTCAAAGCTTGGAAGAGAAGAAGCAAAGGTCAGATTGAGGTTTGACCAGGGAAGTGCTGCTGAAGTGCACATTCTCTGGATATTAGATAAACACTGGAGAGGCAGTGAAGGGGAAATTCTGCAGAGGACAACTTATGACCAGTCATGAGGGAATTAGGAAGTGGTGCTTGACATTAAGAAAGTATTAATATTATGACTTCCCCAAGGCTGGGGAAAAGGAGAATCGGAGACTCAAGCATGCTCTTAATGAGTGCTTAGTCCAAGAAGATGTGCACCAATTTCAGTTCACCAGACAGCTACATCCCATGAAGGAAGGGGACGGTGGTTTCATCAGACTGGTGTGCCTAGGGATATTCTCTGGCATGAAGAGCCAATCTTGTCTGAATCCACATTTCCTGTGAAGTTTTCTGGCTGGATTTCCTGAGGGGCTCTTCCCATCGGGAAGGAAGTTGACTATGTCCACACTGGTCTGGTCTGAAGCCAGGTACATCTCATGCTTAAAAATAAAAGACACACCCACACCCAACACTACTTCATGTCCTTCCCGTTCTTTCTGGCTCTCGTTTTGTTGTCTCATTCTCCCATTGTCTTTTTTTTTTTTTTTTTTCTATTTGCCATACATAGTCTATGAATCCACTCATGTCCACCACTATCTTCATGTCCCGGTTATTCAGAGACAGCTCTGCAATATTGATGTCTTTATTTCCCTCATTCTTCTCTTTTATCTCCTTTTAGTTACTGGTCCCTAATTTTGCTTTCATGCCTGTACTCTTAATTTTCTAACTGTGTGCTCCATTAGACCTGACCAAAGCTAGGTCTATTGGTGTGGTTTCCTCATAGAGACTCATGGAATCTTCAAGTTGAAAATGTTTTGGAGATCATGTATACAAATGTCTCCTAAAAATCATTTCAACACACATGCCTCCCCTGCCCCCCGCATGAAATGCATCTTGCAGAAGCGTTTCATTTTTCTATTGGAAATGACGTATGTTAATATCTCCTAATGGAAAGTCTCAAAGCAAAATATTCTGTGACATGGTTTAATTTGGCTTAACATTTCCCAAACTTACTTGACCTTGGAATTAGCCTCTCTGTATTTTTTATAAATATTAATATCTTGTAGCAGTACTTTGAGCAACACTATGGGAAACGATGACTTAATCCAACACCCTTGTTCGGTGAAGACATCCCCTCTTCAAATTTTTTAAAAATATTTTTAACCTTTACTTTACATTCAGGGGCTACATGTGCAGGTTTCTTACCTGGGTAAATTGTGTGATACTGAGGTTTGGGATACAAATGATTCTGTCACCCAGGTAGTGAGCATAGTACCCAACTGTTAGTTTTTCAACCTGTGTCTTCCTCCCCTCCTACTACTCCTGGTAGTCCCTAGTGTCTATTGTTTCCATCTTTACATCCATGAGTACCCATTGTTTAGCTCCCACTTATAAGTGAGAACATGTGGCATTTGGTGTTCTGTTCCTGTGTTAATTCACTTAGCACGATAGTCTCCAGCTGCATCCAGTTTGCTGCAAAGGACATCATTTCATTCTTTTTTATGTCTGAGTAGTATTCCATGGTGTATATGTGCCACATTTTCTTTATCCAATCCACCACTGATAGGCACCTAGATTGATTCCAGGTCTTTATTATTGTGAATAGTGCAGAGATGAACATACCAGTGGATGTGTCTTTCTGGTAGAATGACTTATTTTCTTTTGGATATATTCCCAGTAATCGGGTTGCTGGCCTGAATGGTAGTTCTGTTTTAAGTTTTTTGAGGAACCTCCAAATTGCTTTCCACAGTGAATGAACTAATTTATATTCCCATCAACATTGTATACATCATCCTTTTCTCACTTCCTCTCCAGTATCTCTTGTTTTTTTACTTTTTAACAAAAGCCATTCTAACTGGTGTGAAATGGTATCTCATTGTGGCTTTGATTTACATTTCTGTAGTGGTTAGTGATGTTGAGCATTTTTTCATACATTTGTTGGCCACCTGTAGATCTTCTTTTGAGACGTGTCTATTCGTGTCTTCTGCTCACTCCTTAATGTGATTTTTATTTGTTTTTTTTGCTTGTTGAATTGTCTAAACTTCTTATAGATTTTATATATTAGACTTCTTGTCGGATGCATAGTTCAAAAATATTTTATACCATTGTGTAAGTTGTCTGTTTACTCTGATGATAGTTTCTTTTGGTGTGCAGAAAGTCTTTAGTTTAATTAGGTCTCACTTGCCAGTTTGTGTTTTTGTTGCAATTGCTCTTGAGGACTTAGTTATAAATTATTTCCCAAGGCCAACATCCAGAATGGTGTTTCCTAAGTTTTCTTCTAGGATTCTTATAATTTGAGTTCTTATATTTAAATCTTTAATCTGTCTTGAGCTGATTTTTGTATATGGTGAAATGTAGGGTTCCAGTTTTATTCTTCTGCATATGGTTAGTCAGCTATCCCAGAACCATTTACTGAATAGGAAGTCCTTTCTCCACTGCTCATTTTTATCAGCTTTGTCAAAGATCAGATGGCTGCAGGTGTGTGGCTTTATTTCTGGGCTCCGTAACAGACAGATCATCATCCATATCAAATTCCAGTTTGATGCTTCCAATGATGCAGAACTCACTATCTTTCAAGGCAGTCTTGTTCCATTGCTAGGAATAATTATTACAATATTGTGCCTCTGATTCTTTCAGCCTGTTCTCTTTTATACCATCCTTTCCTAAGTCCTATTCATGAACATTGTTCTACTCATTTTTAGTACGTCCAAACACTCCCAAAAATTTAAAAGGCAAGCAGGGTTTCCTTACCACCCCTCTTCTGAAATTTTCTGAGTTAAAACACAGGAATTTGCTCATTTCTGTCACATTTTCAGATCTTGAGAAATTAATTTTGACTGCATTCATTGAATTGATCAACAAAGGAAGCCCCTTCCTCTGTATGTCATACTTCCTAATTTTACTGTGTAAATCTTCAAGCTCATTTGAAAAACATATTTCAGGCTGCTAGTCGGTCTATTAAATTACACACCTTCCAACCTATATACCTGATCTTAAATACTTGGTTTAAAAAATATCATCTTTATTTTTTTCCTCCTAGACTTAATACAATTACCTATTAGGAAAAAAACATCTAATACCATGCTTTAAAAATTACATGCAGCTGGGCACAGTGGCTCACACCTGTAATCCCAGCACTTTGGGAGGCTGAGGCAGGAGGATCACCTGAGGTCAAGAGCTTGAGACCAGCCTGGCCAACATGGTAAAAACCCATCTCTACTAAAAATACAAAAATTAGCCAGGTGTGGTGGTGGGCCCCTGTAATCTCAGCTACTTGGGAGGCTGAGACAGGGAGAATCACTTGAACCCGGGAGGTAGAGGTCATGGTGAGCCGAAGATCATGCCATTGCACTCCAGCCTGGGCGACAGAGTGAGACTCTGTTTCAAAAATAAATAAATAAATAAACAAATAAATGCAAGGAATCCACCTCACTGTTATAACATCTCTCATTTAAGTGTTTATTTCTGGGAGCCTTCACATTAGACTGACACCTACTTCATAAATGTTCAATTCATCCCCACATTTCCTCCTTTTTTCTCAATCTTCTTTCTTGGTACTGATCTGGCCCTGAGATTTTCAGTTCTGAAAGCACCCCAGGTTACACCCTGACTGTGATAACCACGAACTTGATTAACTGTCAACATAGCCAGCCAGAGAGCTAAGTTTTTTACATGTATTGTCTTATTGTACTAGCCCTAAAAGGATAATATTTTAAAGATAAGACAACTGAGCATTATGGAGGCTAGGCAAATTCATCTGGGGCCACCCAGTCCATAAAAGTCAGGTCAGGATTGAACCAATTTGATTCTATTGTGAAAAAATTAGCACCTGCTGAATAATGCTTTAGTTGTTATGAGTCTAACTGCAGTTTTCTATGACTTGAGATTTTATTTGGTGACTTAATTCTATCCATAACAGACCCTTTCCCTATCCTTCTTCCTTTCTTGTCTCTTCTTTCCTCTCCCTTTCTCTTTTCCTTCTTTTTTCTATCTATCTTCTATTCTATCTATCTATCTATCTATCTATCTATCTATCTATCCATCCATCTATCATCTATCTCTTTTCTCCTTCCCCTTCCTTAATTTCTCATCTTTTCTCTTATACTAACATTGTTTTTACTTAATTCTCTCCTCACTTCTCTATTTCTCCTTTCTCAACTACACATGGGAGTCTCTTCCAGCATGGAGAGGTCGTGGTCTATGGTGAAAGAGACTTAGAACTGGGACACAGGAAACTTGGGTTCTTGTTTCATCAATGCTGATTAACTCTTTATCCTGCATTCTTAACTCCCTCACCATCTTCCTAGAAGGAATTCAACAGACCATGAGCATGTATCCTGTGTCAGGCACTGGTGATACAAAAAAATAAAACATGGCTGCTAGGTATTGACCTGTATGATTTGGCTAGTTTGGTGTCAATCACTTTACATGTTTTATTTAGTTATTTGTTTTATTCATCTATTTTAGCAACAATTCAAGCAGATAAAGTATTTTGTTCCCACTTAACAAAGAAAAGAAGCATTGGTCATAGAGGCTCCACGTCCACACTTAGAAAATGATAGAGCTGAAAATCTAACCAGGTACAGTGTCCCAAATTCCCGTGCTGTGAACTGTTACACAAATGCAAATTCTACAAATATATGGTATATCAAGAGGTGTTATGAAATAAAGAAGTTTCTGTAATTAAATAAGTTTGGGACAATATAGGTTAAATAAAATCCAGTTGGCTCACATTGGTAGTAAGCGACCAATTCATTGTTCTAAACAAAGGACCTATGACTCTCCTTTGGTACTCTTCCCACGGCACTATATTGCCTTGTTAGTAGTTTCCAGGAGAAAATTCAAAAATATATTTAAGCTTAAAAACCTACCCATATTTAAGACTGTGCAGGGCCCAAAGACATTGTTAAGAATGAATATTTATGCTGAATGACACTGTAAATGTTAATGTCATGCGTCCATATTTCTTCTAAGGATAATTCATAACCAAAAGATGGAGGCATGCTTCAGTGGTGACGACAGCGGAACAATCCTTTACAACCAATTGCTGTCTTTTTGGTAATTAACATGCTCCATATAGATTGAAAGGTCATTTCTTATCCCCTTTCTCTAACAGCCTTTAATATTTACCAAATAGTGTTGCATTGTTGGAAATGTCACAGGCTCTGCAGCACAAGGGGGGATTCCACACAGTGATTCATGATGACTTAGTTCATTAAGAAAATTACCACTCATTTATTTGGATGCTATATCTCTTCTGCTCTCAAAGAATTCTCTTTGATTAGAAAAGTGAATTATGTTGACTTGTTTCTGTATTGTAGGTGACCTATAATTAAAATAAAAAGATAATGTGTCTCGGCCTTAAGGATGTATTTCCTTTTCAATGATCATTAGAAGTTTCAAGACAAAAGTTGTGATGGCAAATGCAAAGCAATTCTGAGTTGAATTCGCTTTCCTTTTTCCAGTAACTCACATCTCATTATGCGACGTCTCTATTAATGCAGTTTTTCTCTCAGGAGACCTGGGAGACAGCCCTAAGGCCCACTTCTCTTTTGTCCCTACCTCCCAGCCCATCACCAGCTTCTGCCTATCTGCCCTTCAAAACTTTATTTAAAGCCATCCATTCTTTCCATCTCCATGACTTCTAATCTAACCTGTGTCAACATCACTGCCTTAATAGTCTCCCAAATGGGTTCCTTTCTTCCAAACTACCCTTCATCCCACTAGTTCCCTTAACTAGAGTAGAGTTTTATAAACTATGGTAAAAGGCTAAGTGTTTGTCCCCCAACACATTGTGGACCAACATTCTTGTAAAATGCAATGTATTTATATCTTGGATATACATACATACATATATATATATATATATATATATATATATATATATATATATATGCAGTAGCCAATACACACACACACACATATATGTTTGGGTATATGCATGTATATATGTATATATGCTTGATATTACAGCAGTTTCAAATGCTAAGAAAGTTTCTGAATGCTTATGCTCAAATTTTATACCCATCTAATTGCCCGGTAACAAACTTTGCAGTCTGGGGCTGGTCGAGACTCATACTTTGAGTGTTTGAGGTAGAGAGATTTTTAAAATATATAAATCACATCATGATAATCCCTGATGCTGATTTCTATTAAAAGACACAGTAGAATACTTAGCACCACCTTTGTGACCCACCCTGACCAGGCATTTGCTATCTCAGCAGGTGTTCCCTCCTAATCTGTCCTCCAGGCTTGCTGCCATCATCCATGTTGACTTTTTTTTCAAGTCTTCAAAACACTGAGTGTCTGTGCACATACTTTTCCCCCTGCCTGGAATGCGTTCCCTTTTCCCTCTTCCTCTATGCCTCTCAGCCTGACTCTCTCCTGTCTTCAGGTGTCATCTTAAATATATATTATTCGAACAGGGGCTGCCTTATTCTCCTCCCAACATCACTGTAAATAGTTAAGTTTCTTTGGTAGATTTAAGATGGATAAAAGTATTGGACAGTCCTCCCATCGAAGGGGAAGGGGACATTCATGCCCTTTGCCTTGAGCCTGGGCAGCTGCTGTGACCGCTTGTCCAAGAGGATATTGCAGCAGGGAGACCGTGCCAGTTTCCAAACTCAGCCTTTAATATTGACAGCTTGCATTTGCTGTCTCTTGGAATGGGCACTTGTGGGAGACAACCAAAATAGAAAAAGTTTAACTTTCAGCTACCATGCTCTAGGGAAGCCCAAGCTAGCCACGTGGAGGACTCCATGTAGAGAGGGATGCCCAACTAGCTGACACATCAGAGATAAGAAGACTGAAAAAGCCTTCAGATGACTCTAATCTTAGCTACCATCTGACAGCATTCATAGGAAGGACCCTAAAGGGGAACTACCCAGCTGAGCCCATTTACCCCAGATCCATAAGAGGTAATAACTGATTGTTTTAAGAGAATACAGTCTGTTTGTTGTGGAACAATAGATAAATGAAAGAGTTTTCCTACCCTACTGTGTATTCTGATGCCATCCTATAACTTTTCCTTTATGGAATACACAGGGTAAACATCGATATCATGTCTTGGTTTGGTTTTCTCTCAGAAGCAGAACCTGAGACAAGCATTTCATTGCAGGTGACTCATAGGTCAAATGGATTTCTTAGCTTAAGTATGTATTTCGTTTTCTTTGCCCAATTAATGTTCTAGTGCAAAGCTGCCATAGTATTCAAAGTACAGGACAGTTTGGAATTGTATTTTCCTTGTTTCTCTCATTATCCAAGGAAGTGATTCCAGGAAGTACTGTGAGCAAAACAAGAGTGGTTCCTCTGGGAATCACTGAGGCTCCATCCCCCGGGATCTGCGAGGCACTATAGAATACGCCTCAGAACTGTCCCACTGCCTAAGGGGGAACACAAGAAACCTTGGATGTTAATCCACCAACTTTCATTCATCCTTGGTTGAGGGTCACTTCTGGAATGTTAATTCTTGGACACTTAAGCCTGTCTAGCAAGAGGGCTGGGCACATTCCTGAGAATGGAGAATTTCCCTCACTAGAGAGATGCAGGAAGCTGTATCCATGTGTTTGGAAAACGGTGGGCGACCTCTGAGTGAAAGACAGGGATGTGGCAACTCTTGGAGTTCTAGGGAGCAGGAGACAGGTCTATCTTATTCTTGCTTTATATATAGTGCCTGGTACCTGTCAGGCATCTAATGCATATTTGTTGAATGAGTAAAGAAATGCAAAAGACATCTCATTTCATAAAGATTGTAGCTGCACTCTGTACCCCAGAAGGCTCAAATTGTAGTTTCAGATTTTTGTTTTTGGCTTTATAAAACCCCCTCCCCTCTCTGGGACTTAGTTCTCTGCATTATGTGATAAAGAAGTTGGAGATGGTTATTTCCACAAGCCCTTCAGCTACAATATTCTACGGTTTAGGAGTAGAATCTACATAGCCTCATTAGGCCAACAGATGATATTGTAAGCTAAAGATATACATTTCTTTTTTTTACCAAGAAATGAAATGAGTATTTTAGCAAGAAAGTGTAATTAATGGAATCATGAGAATTACATTATGATCTTATGTTCTTTTCAAAAGGAAGGCTAATTATTGCATAAATTGGGCTATATATGCACAATGGAATTATTTAGCAGCCATTAAAAATCAAGTTTATGAAGAATATTTTATAATATTGTAATATAGGAATGTTATATGTATAAAACGTGTGTGTACTCACACTCACGTGTTCAGATGTTTCTAGAAGACAAAAAGGAACATCTGAGCTATTATTTTAGGTTAGTGGAATAATAGGTGATTTTTTATTCTCCAATTTAAGCTTATTTACACCTTCTAAATTGTGAACCACAGACATGAATTATTTTTATGATCCAAACGTATTTAACAAATGTATACATAAACGTGTAAAAAAGGCACAAAGAAAAGACAAGGAAATGCAATCAAGGAAGCATTACCCGACCCCTCTGACCTCATTTGCTTGCTCAGAGGAAGGCTCTAACACTCTCCTCACACAGCCATTGAAAGTATTGGAAGAGTGAAAAGTGCTGCCTATGACACAATTTCAGAGGCATATTCAAGCACTATCATGAGACCTATATCTCTGCTGAATTTTTTTTTTTTTTTTTTTTTGAGACAGAGTCTCGCTCTGTCGCCCATGTTGGAGTGCAGTGGCGCGATTTCGGCTCACTGCAAGCTCCGCCTCCCGGGTTCACGCCATTCTCCTGCCTCAGCCTCCCGAGCAGCTGGGACTACAGGCGCCCGCCACCGCGCCCGGCTAATTTTTTGTATTGTTAGTAGAGACAGGGTTTCACTATGGTCCTCGATCTCCTGACCTCGTGATCCGCCCGCCTCGGCCTCCCAAAGTGCTGGGATTAATATTGAATTCACCTCATGGTTATAAATATGAAAGGATATAATTATAAAAACACTTAAGGACAATTAAGTTTTCTTGAAAGATAATGAGAAACAAAACCTAGGAAACTATTCCTAAAGTGCTTTACAAGAGATAGTTTCAAAGGCAGGGGAATGACAGCCTTGCTATATTCTACCAAAGTCTAGCTCCTGGATGAAATAGGGGTGCTCTAGCTTCAGGGGAGATCAGTGGTGCTAAGGACATTGATTTGAGCTTAGAGAAGAGGGAGTTGAGGGGGAGCAATATGATCACTGTTTTCATGTGTTTTCAAGATAGTCATGTGAATAAAGGAGCAGTCTTACTTTATGGTTTCTTTGTGTTATGGGCTGAATTGGGCCCTTCTCCAAAATCAAAATTTTGTATGTTAAAATTTCAACCCATAATACATCCTAATGTAACTACATTCAGAAATAATACCCTTAGAGAATTGAACAGGTTAAAATGAGGCCCTCAGGGTGGGCTGTAATCTAATGTGGCTGGTGTACTTGTAAGAGGAGGGAGAGATGCCGGAAACACACAGCACAGAGGGATGGCCATGTGAAGAGGCAGCAAGGGGGTGGCCATCTGCAAGCCCAGAAGAGAGGCGTCAGGGGAAACCAGCTCTGCAGGCAGCTTGATCTTGAACTTCCAGCCTCCAAAGCTGTGAGAAAGTAAATTTCTGTTGTTTCAGCTGCCCAGTCTATGGTTCTTTGTTATGACAGCCAAAGGAAATTAATATAGATAGTATTCATTAATTGGTTGATCCCTTGGTTCATATATTCAACATGTATATGGGCCACCATGTGTATAGGCTTATAGAGATAAGGCACAGTACAGGTGTGTCTTAGTCAGCTCAAGTAGTTATAGCAAAAACCAGAGACTGAGTGGTTTGAACAATTCATTATTTGTTTCTCACAGTTCTGGAGGCCAGGAAGTCCGAGATCAAGGTGACCCTAGACTCTGTTCGTGGTGAGGGCCCCATTCTGTCTCCCTGTGTGCTTATGTGGCTTTTCCTCTGTGAAAGAGTATGGAGAAAGCAATTTCTTTCCCTTCCTCTTATCAGGGCACCACTAATCTCCTTATGAGAGTATATAACCTAATCTAAACCTAGTTACCTCCCAAAGTCCTCAACTCCAAATACCATCACCTTGTGGGTTAGAGTTTCCACAAATGAGTTTGTGTGGAACATAAGCATTCAGTCCATAACAAGGTGCTAGAACCTAACTCATGTGGATAAAAGCCAAAGGAGGACAGATTTTTGATTCTGCATGAAGTAGTAATATAGACTCAGAGTGATGTGAGACTGGCTGCCCCAGACAGCTAGCCTATCAATGAATAGACACCTTTTTTCGGATCCTAATTCAGCTGTTCTCCACTGGCCTGGAAATAGCCAAGGAAAATAGCAGGTATACTCCCAATATTGCAGCAATGAGTTGGTGGCAGATGGTATTTGCCAAAAATGATCATACTAATCCCATATGGTTTTCTTACAATGTAATTCTAACACCTTCATCTAGAATTGAGGTCTAGGTTTCTTCCTCTTGAATCTGGGTAAGTCTAGAGATTCCTGGGGAGTCCACCTGCTCCAGCATCCCTCTGCTCAAGTCTTCACAGCCCGGGCCCCAGATATGAAAGACAGAAAGCCTTCCAGATGACCCCAATCCTAGCCACCATTTAACTTCTAACTCATGAGATACGGTGAGCTGGAACTGCAGATCCACTCCTGAATTTCTGACCCACAGAGACTGTGAGACAATCAATGAATATTGTGATTTTAAGCAACCAAGTTTCAGGATGATTTTTTTTCCACAGCAATAAATAACTAATCAGATTTAAAGAATGGGGAATGTTTAAACTGATATATCACTAAGCCGCTTTTAATTCCAAGTCTGTGCCTGTGTCATCATCATTCATTACCACTTATATAATATGATTAAAGGTTTCTCCATGGGCAAGCAAGGTTCAGGGAGGAAGCCAGAGGGCTTGGGCTGAATATAGCTACCCTCTCACTTTTGATGCTGTTTAAATGATGACTTACGCATGTATGCTGTGTTTTTCATTCCATTTTGCCCTGTGTAAACACATTTCTCCAGCCTTCTTATTAACAATGGCCAAGTGGAAATTAATCAGTGGAAAGAGAGTCCGCTTTTTAATTGATGATTGTGAATGTGGAGTTGGGATAAGGTCCTGTGAAAGCACATAGATGCATTACTTTTACATTTTTCCTCTCACGTTTTGTCCTGCTACTAATTCTGAAAAGCAGACATAGGCTGTATTTAAGGCAATGCAGAAGCATCTCTACAGGAAGTGGACATAGACAACAATCTCCTGAATGGGCTATTTTCTTCCAAACCACTCTTCATCCCACTAAGCTCTTTAGCTACAGTAGTGTTATTGGAAGTTATCGGAATTTTAAAAATTGTCTTCCTCATTCTATTAACTACTTTTTGGATTGAATTACAAAACTTGCTGACTATCTTGGCGCAACATAGAAGTTAACTGTATCACCTGTAATTCTCCATTTTCATCCTCAATAACAGATTCAATAGTTAAGAATATAGAGCATTATACTGCTTCTGTCTAAAAAGAAGAATCTGAAGGAAATATTATTTTTGTCTACCATAAACAAATGTCTGTGTTCTAGATGAGAAAGCAACCTCATGGAAGATGTCTCATCTTAGGCTTCTCTATCATCCAAGTGCCTGGCATTGCTCCTGACAAATCGTAAGTGCTAAAAAATGCTTGAACAATAAATGCATGAGTAGATGCTGGAGTAAATATGACTTGGAAAAGAACATAGACATTCGTTTGTGCATTTGTTTAGGCAGGTGATGTGTGTGTGTGTGTGTGTGTGTGTGTGTGTGTGTGTGTGTGTGTGTATTCACGTATCTCCTGTCATCTGGCAAACATGGTACTAGCCACTAAAGATACGAAGATACAAAAAGGCACCTGTGATCTCCACACTGACAAAACTTAGATTCTAACTGAAAAGATGATCATTAATTGAATAAATAAAAAATTATGGATGAGTGAGTATGTAGAACAAGCAGAAGTCTATTTTATGACTGAAAAATATATTAGAACAACCATACTTAGAAAGCAAATTTGGTACAATTTAGTGAAGCGCTACTCTTGGACATATACCCTACCAAAATGTGTACATATGTTCACCAAAAGATACTTAATAGCATGTTCCTAGCAGCACTATTTGTCATAATTCCAAAATGGGAATGACCTAAAATACACATTGAAATTAGAATAGATTTTAAAATTGTGGTATATTTATGTAATCAAATACTGAACAGCAATAAAAAGAAATGACCTACAGCTATATAGAGCAATATTATGAATCTAACCTACATAATATTGAGTCAAAGTGCTCACTATATTATTCCACTTACATGAAGTACAAAACTGAGAAAGTTAACCTGTGCAATTCGAAATAAGACTGTGGTGACCCTGGCTGAGGTAGTAACTGCAAATGGGTATGTGTTGGGGGCTGTAGGTGCTGACTGTGTTCTGCTCTTTGACCTAAGAGTTGTAACATGAATGTACTCATTTTGCTGTGCATTTGTCTGTATGCATGTTATACAGTAATGTATAAAGATAGCTCCATATCGTTGGCAAGTTTAATCCTGAAGTCTTGTGAATGAAGATATAACTCTTTATGGTTGAGTGATGATCTACTCCTTTTACCTTATTTTCTTCCCCTGCCTGCCAATCTTTGCCCAACAGAAATAGCCTCATTTCTCAACCATATCTTCCTCTTTTCCATCTTCTTGATTCTATAAATGTGGTTTTCTTGTCTGACATACTCCATTACTCTTCTCTACCATAAAAGTGCCTTCTCATGGAATACCCAGGCTCAGCTGTGATGTTATATCTAGTAAAAAGTTATCTCAAATTACTCTCTCCACACCTATAATACACTTCATGTGTTGTTCAGTTTATCCGTTGTATTTCCAATTATGAATTATTTAAAGTTATCCCTTTACATGTATTATTACCTACCTTCCAACCCCTACGGGCTGAGCAACTTCAGGAAAGGGAACATTTCTTAGACTTCATCTTCCAAGTGACTGGCATAGTTCCTGACATATCATATGTGCTAATAAATGCTTGAATAATGAATGTATGACTGGATGCTGGAATAAATATGACTTGGAATACAGGCATAACTAGATTGTCAAATAAAAAGGAAGCTGGGGAACTCCAATTTGTAGAAACAGTGAAACAATCAACTCATATGACCACCCCAAGCAGGAGATGGGACAGCTAAAGCTTTACAGAGAAATGATGTCACCAGGCAGAATTATTGATGCAGGTGGGACGATTGGGTAAAGGAAACTTAGAGCACATGCACATGCGCGTGCGCGCACACACACACACACACACACAAAGACTTCTAAGCAAATGAATGCTAAAAGCAGTTTCCACACAACAGAAAAATACAGTTGCCTCCCTTGTGGCTTATCCATGCATCTAATTCATGCACCCATTTACTCACTTATTCATTCATCCACAGCTCTTTATTCAGCAGTGATTACATGCTAGTTATCATTCGAGGCGCTAGACGTTACAGGTGACTCAGTCATTGCCTATAAAGAGAAGAAAAACATACAAACATGTTATTAAGTTGATCCAACCTGATTATTGAGAACCAGGAAATGTCTACCATTGCATCTACTCTTGATGTCTTTGGGATCATCACTTTGTTTAAATTAACCATTTCCAAATAGTCCTCAAATCACTTGTACTGTTTATCAGCTACCACATTTTTCTTTTATGTATTCCATAGGCAATACATCGTATTTTCCTTTTGGAAGCTAATAATTAGAGGGGGGGAGGGGGGGAGAGAGAGAGAGAGAGAGAGAGAGACAGAGGGAGAGAGACAGGAAGAAGAAGAAGAAGAAGAAGAAGAAGAAGAAGAAGAAGAAGAAGAAGAAGCAGCAGCAGCAGCAGCAGCAGAAGCAGCAGCAGAAGCAGAAGCAGGAGGAGGAGGAGGAGGAGGAAGAGGAGGAGAAAGAAGGAGAAAAGAATAACTTTAGTAAAATTTATTCTCTATCCAAGGAGATAAAATACACATTTTATAATTTTCCCCAGGAAATGTTTCTGACTTTCCACTGGAAAACACTGAGAACATGGAGAAGCTTGGTCAAGGATTATCTTTGCTTGGTTGATAAACAGGTCACCAGGAGGAAAGTGTTATAGTGATAGAATGTCAACTATTTCATATCCCAATGTCTCTTACTTAAAAGGTTACTTCACCACTTTGATGATCTCTTTTTAAAAAATATTTAAATATACTGAAAACCAGAACTCAATAAGCAAACTTCAGCTTACTTTTTTTCCACTTTTCTAGGTGTTAATTACAACCATTCTAGTCGGTAAATGCCTCCAGGGAGAACGGACAACTTCTCTCATGCTCTCACTTTATATATATCATTATACACTTAACTTTGTCTATATGTCTGTGCACAGGTATATATCTCACTGCCCTTAATAATTTGGTTGTGTGTCTATCTCTTGTCTTTAACTTTAAAATTCTGGAGTAAAGGTTAATTTCCAAATCTTTAATCTTTGCATCATTGACCTTGGGTTCAATGCATGGTACATTTTGGAGATGTGTTTGTGGAATAAACGGAATTAAATGAGTGTCTTTCTTTGGCTATTTTCCAAATTATTTCTCCAAAGACACACATTTTAAATAGTCTATTTAATGCTCGGCCTTGATTTTGTTCCTATCAAATACTTAGATTCCAAATGGATTTGCAATGATTGTTAAAGCACTGGGCTGGTAAACATCTCCACAGAGATTCTGCATGTTGATGTTTTAATTGTGTGTGGAAAGATACACGATCATATGCAGACACATTCCCCTAAACAGAGAACAAGAGGGTATGTGTGATGTCATCCCTCTGGGAATCCCACTGCCCACTAAAGTAGGAAATCTGCCTTTGAAAGTTGGCGCGGCTGTGGGATGCTCAGCTGTCACTTTCTTCTCACATTTATTCTGAATGAGCACAATCCATCCATCAGTGCTTAAAGAGTTTTCCAACAGTACATTGACCTTGAATGCGGCACATTGATTTTCAGTAACGCACCGCAAATAGGGTCGTTACTGAGTCACCCAACAGTGAATGTGATTGGGAACAGATTCCTGAAATTCCGATAGGGTGCCAGCTGCCTCGGATGATGGATCAGCCTACTGTAAGCCATCAATCCTTGCCGGGGTCTTGAAAACGGTGACACCTGTATGAGATTTATCATTATGTACATCACCAGGTAAAGCATGAAACCATAACCAGGCTTTTCTGCAACACTGGGGCCTCTTGGGGTTGAGTGGTCTGTTTTGTTTGCAGCAGTATTTATTTACTGAAATGCTTTCCAGAGAAGGACCCCCTTGGCGAGGGTGACAAAGATGTAAGCACTATAGGGAATTACATCTGCAGCAAGGATTGAGCGATAGATAAAAAGCCTACGTCTTAAGCTGTTAGAGGTTAACGCCAGATCAATTAAGGTGATTGTTTCTTAGATTGCATTGGACAAATGTACACACACAAAGGGGGACATGAGCACAGCCAGAAGGGAAGAACAAAGAGAAATTAACTGATGTTAGGCTCCAAATCAAACTGGAAAATGATTTTGTGTTCTTTTGAAATGCCAAATTATCTTAATGAAGAGTTTCTTTTCCAAGTGAAGCATCTGAGTCCTCTTTTCACTTGAGTGTAAGAAACCTTAGAACAAATAAAGAGGTTTAGCAAGGACCGGATAATAGTAGGTGTCATGTAATTTTGCAGTAATGTGGCTTTTGGAATGTGTGTCCTTTTTTAAGAAATGATAATGTGTTTTATAAATAATAATCATCATCACCTGTACAGTATCTGCTATGTGCCAGTTGCCATTCCAGGGACAGTACGAGGACTGTACTAACTTCCTAATAACTCCAGCATGTAGATTTGACTTTCTCCCCACTTTACAGATGAGGAAACTGAGCATCGGAGAGCTTGCTCAGGCTTATATCAGGAGCAGAATGAAGACTGGAAATCTGGCTTTCACTCTTTGACTTCAGCTCCTCCATAGTTTCCCCTGTGGTTCACTCTTGCTTGTAGAGCATGAGAAATTAAGTCATGAGCGTTTAGATATATTACCTGGTTTTAACATTGCCCACCTTAAAGGAAGCAAGTTAGAGCAGATTGCACCTTGATCCTTTGTCCAAACAGGTTAACAGATATTGCTGGGCGTGTGAAATTTGCAAAGGTGCTCCTTTGAGAGGTGCCAAGCTCATGATTATACTTCCCTAATTATAAGCTTTTTGCAAGAGGGAAAGTGTTTGGAGGGGTCTGAGTCTTATAATTGATGTTTGTGAATGCACGCGTCAAGCCAGCATCTCTCCTAGTTGCAGACAATCCAGTGTTGGGTGCACATGATCCTCCTCCACCAGACTCAGGGGTTGATATCCAGCCAGGCAGTACCTACAGTGATGATAGGTGAGGGCCACCATGGGTCAAAACTAAGCCCATGCTACTCACGGGAAGATTTGGAAAATGCTCACCTCACTTCTTTTGATAATTAAGCCCTGCATTGGTGAAGAATCTAATGTGTGTAGTTAGAGGGAGCTTCTTGGTGAGATTCCACTTGTTCTTAGAAGTCTTCTCTGTCTGTCTTACTTTCTGGATCAGGCACAGAGGTCTGGCTCCAAAATGTAGCCTGATTCATTCATTCATTCGTTCATTCATTCATTCATCTCAATCCCCACTTCCCTCCCAAATTCAAGCTTGAGTCCCAGAGTGTCTGGCATGTCTCTGGGGTATAAGGCTTTTATAGAAGTGATGTCTTGTCTTTTTTGTTTTGAACATCCTGTATAAAGCTTTGGAAATAGAAAACCCTCCATGCATGCACTTTAAAAGACAAAAAAATGTTAACAGAGAGACTCATCATGGTCCAGAACATTCTTCCACCTCACAGAGGCTGTGAGGCCACATGGGATAATGTAGCTGAAGCACACGGCCTTCCTGTGAGGGGACATGGGGACCAGGGACTGTCCTCACATTTGTAGGCTCATGGTGGCAATAATGTAGCTGCTGTGAAGTTCTGTATCTCTCTCTTATATACAGTAGAAATTTAACAAATATCCATTAAAAAGTATAATTATTCATCAAATTAGTGTATGCATAAGCATCTCTTGAATGAATAAATAGCCACAGAGTGAATGAATACCATAAATAACTATTTGTCAAATAAGTGAATGGGTATCTATTCACCGAATGACTTCAGACACAACTTGGCTGAGTTAAGTTTCCCACCGTTCTAGGAATTCAAGCCGAACTGATACAGTGGACAACTCTGAATCTAAACTTGTCAATGCATTGTGTTCAAACTGTCTGAGTATCTAAACTCCCCAAGTGCAGAACTGATGGAATTGACTGCACAGAAATCCGTTCTCAAAATTCCAAAAACTTCCCCATAATTCTAGTTTCTGCGTCTAAAGATAAACCTCCCACACATTTTTGCTATTCATTTTCTCATTTTTGAATGACCAGAAAAATGGTATCCTGGGTGGTAGGCATACTGTGTGTGCTCAAGGAATGAATGGGGCTTCATAAACATCTATTCCAAGAGCTATCAGTATTCATAAAGGAAACCCAATACATGACAAATGTGATTAGAAACGACTGTCAAATAATGACGAATATGTTCTAATAAAAACAGACACAATCTTAACAATTACTTGAAATGCAGGTATTTATCAAACAGGGCAAGATTTTAAATGACCATATTGCATTAAAGAAATCGAACTGATGGAATTTTAAATATGCAGCTTGGCCATTTCACTTTGTTCACGCCTTCCCCCTCACCAGGCTCCTTGCAGAGAAATGGGGTGGGAGTGAATTTAAACAAAGACTGTTCTAATGTGCCCTGAAGTATTCACATTTTTTACCAATGTTATCTCCAGAGTTCAACTCTGCAGAAAAATGAGACCACAGTCTAGAGGAGAGTGGGACAGATGACGGTCTCTCAGACTCCAATTGTGAGAAACAATGGAGAGACACACACACAGCTGAATACACTCTGCGTGGGTGGGAGGTGCAACTGGGCCCCTTGGTAACGGTCCTCAAAGGGGCACTTATTATTAATGGAAATGTCCAGATAGATGAATCTATGGAAAAATATCTAACCAAGCAGGACACCGATGATTAGGAATCCTCTTTCTCCCACTACTAATGCACTCATTGTCTTTCTCTATTTTGGGGACCCTAAACAAATCCTGTGACTCTAGCCACAAGGCACCAGAATATCGAATGAAAAGCTCACCAGTTATTAACTTCCTGTAGAGGTGATGATCGCATTTTTCAAACAACATCACTAATAACAATAATAATAACAACCTTGATCATGATCAGGACATTTTTTCTTTTCTTTTGCCTCCATGATTTTAGTTCATTAATATAAAAATTCTTAAAAGGTTCTAGAAAAATGAATTGCTGTCATCTAACATTTAGTAATTGCTGTCCATATGTCAGGTCTTCAGCTAAACATTGTATAGGTTTTATGGGGCCTGAAGATCACAGGCTTTGAGGACTCTTTTCAGGAAAAATAATACAAAAATTAGGTAGGAAAGTAAATATTTATTGAGAATGAGAAGATTACAAATTTTAACAAGCTTTAAATACTACAAACATTAAATATTTCTAGGGTCTTGGAAAGAGCCTATACAACAGAAAGGCCTCAAAGCTTAAGCATCATTGGCTTCAGTGAGGTGAGCCTGCTTCTCACATTATCTGGGATTATATTAACTAACCCTCTTCACAATCCTACAAATTAGGTGCAACAATTTTTGTCATTCTACAGAGTAAGCGGTTATGGCTCAAACAGGTTAAATCACTGACCTCAGATTACAGAGTCAGGATTTGAACTTAGCCTTAAGACCAAAGATGACACAAACACACACACAAAAATCCCTCACAGTGAATCTGCATTCTAAATGACTCCTCTAAATGAAAAGATAAACATCTCATCCATATGAATCAGAGTAGGAGTTTCTGGACTTGGGTACACAGGGTCAATATCCTAACAGTTATCAGCTTCAATTAAGATTGAGAAAGGAAGGAAAGGAGATGGGGAATAAAGAAAGAAGGGAAGAAGGATGGGTGGAAAATCATGCCAACTCCCATTTTTTTATTGTTCGCCTGTGCTTGGTCATGACGTCATAAAGCGAGTCACTGATGAGAGACCTTTCTCGACTTAAAGGGAGGACCACATGGTAAGACGTCTCAGTGGTTGAGGACTGGCCATTGTCTCTGTATTCTCCATGAGAGCAAGGCGAGCTTCAGGAAGGAAGAAAGCTGCATCTTGTTCAGCATCACTGCTCTGGCATGAATTATACTCTTTCTAAATCTTCATTGAAAACAATGATTGTTTAACTGAATGCATGAATGTGTGCATCCTCCAGTGGTTTTGCCTTTATATTATTCACGTGAAGAATAATTGCTATAGAGTTAAGAATGGGCAGGCGAGGCCTTTTTTTTTAAATTTTCCAGCGACAAACAGAATACGCCTGTTCAGTTGCTGCAGGGGCGAGGTTGGAGGGTAAAGAGGACCCAGGCAACAAAGATTCTGAGTGAATAAAAGACAACTTGTTATCCACTCTTTGATCTGCGTGTCAATTTCAATCCAGTCTGTGGTCATCCAAGTGGCAGCAAACAGCTACCTGGGAATGTCACTGCATAAATTATCTCAGGTGTGGACATGCTCTTTCAAGGGGATGTGGGGAGGATAGATGAGTGAGGCCAAGGTCAGCAGACAAGCTGCCCAGCCAGCTGGATGCTTTGTGTGAGCTTCCTGTTTACTCTGCAGCCCCGTGTCCAGTTATTGTCCTTCCCCACTGGGTGGACTTCCCATCTCCCTGCACAAGAATTTGGAAAAAGAGAAAAGTTAGAAACACATTGTCCAAGCCAAGGTGGCTGGAAGCAGCATAGAGGTTTAGAAAGAGCACAGGCCTGGAGATCATAGAACGCTAGTGTGAGTTCCAAGTGGGGCTCTGGGGCTGTCATTTCAGCTCTGCAAGCTATTATTGACTCATCCACCAGATGAAAATGATAGAAACATATACGTCACAAAATGGTTACGATGGCTAAATGAAAAATGCATGCAAAGTGTCCAGCACAATGCTTGGTTCTTAGTAAGCATAAAAGAAAAACCTAATAGATACTAGTAGCAGTATTCCTAGGAGGGTAGTGGTGGTCATCATCATAGGAAGAAAGGGAGGAGAAGTTGCAGGCTGGTGGTGATGGTAGTTATAGTATTAGCAGTAATAGTATCAAGAGTAAGAACTGTGGTAGGGTGGTGTTGGTGGAAGTTATAGTAGTAGGATCAGTAGGGGTTAAAATAGGATGGTGGTAGTGGTAGTTGTTGTAGTAGTGGTAATAACAGTAACTGTAATACTATGCTAGTGTTAGGTATAGCAATGTGAGCAGTAGGGGGAGAAGTTATTCCAAGGTGATGGGGGTAGCTGTAGGAGGAGATGGAAGATGAGTCGGGTGGGAGTGGCAGTTGTAATATTAGTATTAGTGGTAGTAAGAGGAGGAGGAGGAGTTGTAATCAGGTGGTATTGATGGCAGTTATTACAGCACAAGAATAAGCTGGACTTTTAATAGCATGGCAGTGGTGGCAGTTGCAGTAGAAAGAAGAGAAGAAGGAGGAAGAGGGGCTTTAGTAGATTGATGATGGTAGTAGGTGTCATGTTCATAAGAGTGGAAATAAAAATAGTAAGTTTTAGAAATGGCAATAGTAGGCCAGGCTCAGTGTCTCATGACTGTAGCCCCAGCACACAGGGAGGCCGAGCTGATGGATGGCTTAAGCCCAGGAGTTGGAGACCAGACTGGGCAAGATGGCGAAACCCCGCCTCTACTAAAAATATGAAACTCAGCTGGGCATGGTGACACACGCCTGTGGTCCCAGCTACTCTAGGGGCTGAGGTGGGAGAATCACTTGAGCTTGGGAGATTGAGGCTGCAGTGAGCCCTGATCATACCACTGAACCCCAGCCTAGTCAATAGGGTGAGACCCTCTCTCAAAAAAAACAAAAACAAAAACAAAGAAAACACCATAAATACAAAAAATGGTAATAATATCATAAACTAATAGTAACAATAATGAAAATAGCCATAATAATATAGATAAGGATAGTAAAAATAGGTTTGCTAAATGTGCTTCTCTTCTTGAGTCCATGTTCTCAAGATTCTCAGGATGGATTGAGTAGTAATCACTGTATGCCGGTTAGTTTTGAAAAATTTCTAATGTTATGAAATTACTAACACACACACACAAACACAGAGAGAGAGAGACAGAGAGAGACAGACACGCAGACAAGCTTGCCCTACAAAAATTAAATGATTATAGAGCTTCTAGGAGATGATCCTGGAGTCTACCACATGGGGAGCAGTGAGTTTTCTGAAGGATACACACAGGACACACACCTGAGTGTTGATGAATGCCCTGGTCTGTTCATTAGCCTTGACAGTAGTGAAAAGTTTAATCAAAGGGAAAGAAAGGTGGGATTGGCATCGATTTTGTGCCTACCCAGTACCATACCAGACATTGCCACTTGCCTCATTTACTCCTCTGCAGAACAGCAAGAGGCAAGACGTTTATTCATGAAACAAAGGCTCGGGGAAGTGTGGAAACTTGGCCAAGCTCACACAGCTGGTACAAAGAGAACTGGGATTCCAATCCAGGGTGATCCTTTCACCAAGGACCTGCCCAGATTCCTGCAGTCCTCACTTCTCCCTCTTCTGAGGTCTGTGTTGGGTTACCGAGCACAGAAATCTTAGTACTTAAGGTTTTCTTACTAATTCATGAGTATTAATTTGTCCTCAGCTAGCCTATAAACGTCTCAAGAGGAACCAGACAATTATCTTTGTATCATACATGATACCCTTTAAAAAACAAATAACTTTGTTGCTTAACTATAATGTGTTGGCAGTTGCCCTCAAGACGAAGTTATTTGTATGAATAACTAGAGGAAAATTGAACCAGTGCCTGGACATATTTTTTCTTGAAAGAAAACAGACATTGGTGTAAAATAGACATGGATTTAGATCCAGCCCCAACCCTTATTTTTTGAGAAATAAGAATAGCAAATTACATTGCTCCCCTGAGTCTGTGTCCGCATCTCTAAAGCAACCACATTTTTCTTCAGATGCTTGGAAATGATCTAGTGAGACATACAATTTGATGTCTGACAATTGACAAGCTTAATAGTAGCTCTAGGCAGAGGGGTCACTTTAGCCCTGACTCAGCCATTTACTAGCTATATGAGTTCGGGTAGGCTATTAGTCACTCATTGCCTCAGTTTTTTAATCTGTAAAATGGGGTGTTAAGAATAGGAGTTCATAGAATAAAACCTTTTTGAATGAATACACATGTAGAGTATTCAGATGTGTCTGACACACATGATGAATAACTTCTAGGAATTAGCATCAGTTATTTTTCATAATGATATCAGATGCAATGAGCACATGAGACGGAAAAGTGTGCTTTACAGAAGAAGAGAAATTGAGATAGGCCTTGAAACACAGGCTGCTTTCTGAATGGCCAGGAGGTTCCACACATTCCAGGGAAAGGAAACGGTATAGGCACGGCAGTGGGGAAGGGTGTGGCCTTCCTAGAGGATTGGGAACAGGTTTATGGATAACGTCTCTTGTCCACGTTACACCTCTGGGAGGCTGGGATGAGATGGGTGAAGCAGAAGTTGAAGGCTGCTTTCCTGATGCATCTGGGATGACCGACCTCAAATTCTGACACTGGCAACATTCGTACATTTATATTCGACTTACCCTCCATGTATTTTACTCTGCACACTGTGTACTGATTTGTCACTTTTTTAGGGTAAGATTATGTCTCTGAGTAAGCTGATTAGTGTTAGACTGATTGTTTTAAAATAACTCGAGCGGCATCTGAATTTATTTACATACATGATATTGCCTTCTATAAACACAGCTGTATGCAGAAAGAAAATTCAACGGTATTTTAGGAAGTTAAGCCAACAGTTTAGCTGTAATAAAGGCAGCTTTCTCATTCTGGTTTCTCTTTATTTTTTCTTTCTCGACTAAGTTTTTCTGCAAGGGTTGAGCCTACAGGCTTCTGCCCAGAAAAGTCTCAGGGAGTGGGAGAGTTGACGCTCTGCTGGCCACGGGGAACAGCCGTCAGGAGGAGGCAAAGCGCGTCTTTTAGGGAGGTGACCTCTCCTGGCACCAACTCCAGGAAGCAAGGCCATGCTGACTTTCAAGCCAATGCGGAAACAGTCATGAGTCTTAGGGCTGTTCCACATTCTGTGTAGGGCAAGGCTTTTCTGATTTGGTTGGTTCCACGTGTCTTTAGAGAACAACATTCTGTGTTGCCAGGCTCTGATTTGGGCTCTGGAGATTCAGTGATAAACAAGGAAGATGCAGGCCCTGCCTTCATGAACCTTACAGTCTACGGGTAGAGTCAGGTGATAGGTAAGAGGTATGAAAATGACTATATAAATGCCATTATGATGAATGCAATCATGTATTAGGTGGGTACAAAAGTAATTATGGTTTTTGCGGTTAAAAGTATAATTGCAAAAACCTTACTTTTGCATCAACCTAATACAAGGACATGCAATGGGCCACATGAGGGCAGGAAAGTTAGTGATAAGAGAACACTCCTCTGCAGAAGTGGCATTTACACTGAGAACTATGGGATGAATATGGATTGACTAGGTGAAGAGGCAAGGAAAGGGCGTTAGCTTGAAGGGGCGAACTTGGTGCATTCAAAGGAGGAGAAAGAGGTGAGCATGGCTGACTAGAAGAGAGTGAGGTGAGGATGCAGAGGAAGTCCAAAGCCAGACCAATTATGCAGGTGTGGGCTGTGCTGTGGATTTTCACTTTATCCTCCAGACAATGGGAATCCATCAGTGCCTTTCAGCCATGGAGTAACGTCATCAGATTTGTGTTTCAAAATGACCAGGAGAGAATGGATTGGTAGGAGACATGACAAGGGATGTGGCACATCCATCAAATGGCTGTTGCAGAAGTGTACGCAAGAGGGAAGGGTGACTAACACCAGGCAGGGGCAGTGGAGACAGAAATGGGCAGTCAGATTGAGATAGAAGTTGGTGATTTAATCAATGCAGTTCACGTGTGACTGGACGTGAGGAAAAGGAAATATCAGATCCAATTACCATTTTTGTTTGTTTGTTTTTGACCTGAGTAACATGAGTGGTAGTGATACCACTCAAGGAAACTGGGGAAGATAGGAGAGAACCAGGCTAGGGGTAGAACGTAAAAATTATGAGCGTTCTTTGGCTTACGTAAAATGTATGATGTTTATAAACTTCTAACAGGAGATGGGGGAAGACAGAGATGTATAGGTCTGAACATCCAAGAGGGACTTGGGGTGGATATTTTGTTGGAAAAAGAGAAAGTCAGTATGCAAAACCATGAGAGTGGATGAGATTATGGAGAAAAAGAAGACGATGGTAGCAGAAGAAGCTTATGAAGATGCGAGTTCCTTGAAATCATCTCTGCTGATTCAAGACATTGCAGGCAGTTCGAAGTTCTGTCTGGGGAACAGGTGTCTGAAACAAGTTTTTTGTGTCATAGCATGGGACTCAGAGAAGTAAGCTGTGCAGACAAACAAGGCACCAGTTCCAACAGGAGGATTTACACCGTTTGTCCTCCTGATGTGTCACGATGCAGGGAAATGTCAGCTCTAAATCCACAGAGGATTTATGTCAGCACTCCACTGTGGCACGTTTTTGAAGCCCAGCACAGGAGGGATTTATTAGGCCCTGGTGCTAGATCACTTTTTCTTAGAATTTTGACTGCAACACATTCTTCTTTTGATTATTTAAGCTCTCATTATCTTTTAGCCCATTGCCACAAAGTCTTCGAGTAAAATGGAAGAGCTTCCCAGTGCCCAATAAGAGAAAGAAAATACAAGAAGGAAAAAGTTGGTAAGAGATTCATTTTGCTCTAAAAATGCCTCCATGTGGAAATTATTTTAGTGGAATTGCTTAAAAATTTTATTAGCTAACATCAAGAGGCAGTTTAGTGGAAGCCAGAATGGTCCACGATCTGAGCCCTGTCACTCACTAGCTGTGTTACCTGGCACAACACACTTAACTTCTCCGTGCCTTCTAATCACGTCTTTATATTAACATTCTTAATATATAGAAGTACTTTCTTGATGTTAGCTCTCATCATTTTTATAGCAGTTATAGGAGCCCAGAGCTGAGAATGAAACCTCTATTTTGTCCACAATCATTTACTGATTAATTCAGTGGCTCCAGGCAACCACATATCTTGAACCATATTTTCCTAGAACAGAGTTTATTTTATTCAAAGCCCCCACAGAGACCATAATTGGTCTCTATAATTGCAGCTCTAAAATCTGAGAGAAAATACCCTTTATGTGCAAAAGCGTTTATCACAGCATCGTTTATGATACAGAAAAAGCATAAACAACTTAAATTTCCAATAACTAAAAAATGGTTAAATAAAATTTGGCCCATCAACTTGATGAACTATTAAACAATTAAAGTTACTTTATGTGCATGTGAGTTAGTATATGTACAAACGTACTTTATGTATGCCAACATGTTATTCTTGCTAAAAAAATTGTAACTGGGCATGAGAAAGAAGCACTAAATGTACATTGTCCATTTCTGTAATTATTGAATGCTATTGAGTAGTGGGATTTATTTTTTTCTTTATATGAAGAGGAAATATATAAAACGTATAAATATATAAAGATTATTCTAAAAATACAACTTGTCTTTGACACAGAAGTCATATGTTTAGAATAATATTTACTGAGGTAAAATACATGTATGTAATAATAGAATACATATATTTTAATATAATTCATAAATTCTGAGAGTGTAATTGATGGTCTTCATAAATTTATCCAGTCGTGTACTCATCTCCATAATAGGGCATTTCCACTCCCCCATGTAACCATCTCCATAATAAGGCATTTCCACTACCCTGTATCCTCTTTTTCTCCCTCATGCTTTTTGTGGTTTATTCCCTCCTCCCATCTCAGCCCTGGAAAAACACTGATTTACTTTCCATGACATTAATTTTATTGTATTTAGAATTTCATAATCTAGAATTTCATATAAACAGATCCTACTGTCTGCTTTTTTTGTTTTGTTTTGAGACAGAGCTTCTCTCTGTCTGCTGGAGTGCAGTGGTGCAATCTCGGCTCACTGCAACCTCCACCTCCCAGATTCAAGCGATTCACCTGCCTCAGCCTCCCGAGTAGCTGGGACTACAGGCATGCACCACCATGCCCGGCTAATTTTTGTATTTTTAGTAGAGAGGGGGTTTCACCATGCTGGCCAGGCTGGTCTTGAACTGCTGACCTTGTAATCCATCTGCCTCAGACTGCCTCAGACTGTATTTGAGTCTGACTACCTTCACCGAATATAATACTTTGGAGATTCAACTATGCTATTGCATTTATCAATAATATGTTCCCTCTTATTGCTAAGTAATATTCCATTGTGTGGATCTATCACCACCTGTTCACCAGTAGACAATTGTGTGAGTTGTTTCTAGTTATGGGCCATATTGAATAAAGCATCTATGATATCCACTTGATTTACTACTCTATAAGCAGTACTAGTCTTTGCATTAACATAAATTTTCGTTCAACTCTGATAAATATCTAGGAATGGGATTCCTAGGTTATGTACTAAATGTATTACATTGGTGCAAAAGTAATTGTGGTTTTGCCATTAAAAAACATAGGTTCCAATAGTTTACATGAATGTATGTTCGAATAGTTCCACATTCTCACCAATATTGGTAGCACAGGACTTGCAATATTTTGGCCATGTTACTGAATTGTATAGTTGTATCTTTTTGTGATTTTAATTTGTATTTTTCAAATAACTAATGATGTGAGTATTTCACGTTCATATTTCTCATTTGTATCTCTCTTCTTTGGGAGAAGTGTCCCAGTTTTTTAAGAGATTTTTTTTTAATTGTTGAGTTGGAATATTTATTTTGATGTTCTGGTTATGATTCCTTTATCAGGTATTTGTTTTACAAATATATTCTCCCAGTCTTAGTAGTTTTTGTTAGCACAAAAATTTTAACTTTGAAAAAGTTCAGAATATTAACTATTTTTCTTTTTAAACGTCATTATTAGGGTTTTAAATTACAAATTAAATATCTTTACTAGACATGGGACTATCTTGGTTATCTACTTCTTGAAGAAACTGGTTGTTTCAATAGATGTGTCCATTTTATCTATGTTATCAAATTTACTTAAGTGAAGTTCATAATATTCTCTTACCCTTTTAATGTTTGAAATATCCGTTATTTTAGCACTTTATATTAATAATTTGGGTCTTCTCTTCCTCTTTCCACCTCCCCTTCCCTTTGCTCTCTCTTTTATGTGCACGCACATAGCCAAGCATGTGGAGTGTGTGTGTGCGTGTTCAGTCTGGCTAAAGATTTACCAATTGTATAGATTTTTTTTCAAGAACCTGCTCTTCTTTCATTAATTTTCTTTATTTTTTTTGTTTTTCTACTTTATTGATGATTGCTCTTATCTTTATAATTTCCTTGCTCCCTGTCCTTATTTAAAATTTGCTTTTCTAAGTTATTAAGGAGGAAAGTAAGGTCACCTATTTGAGACCTTTTGTTTTTCTAATGTGAGCAATTAATGATATAATTTTCCCTCTAAGTACTGCTTGAGCTGCATCTCACAGATTTTGATACATTACGTTTTTATTTTAATTCATTTCAAAATATTATCTACATTGTCTTATTATTACATCTTTGATTCATAAATTATTTAATAAACTGCAGTTTAAGTTTCAAACGTAAGGATTTTCCATATATTATGCTATTATTATTCATTAATTTTATTGTAGCCTAAGAAGGTATTTCATATAGTTAAAATTGCCTTGAATTTATTAAATCTTGTTTTATGGCCCGGAATATCATTTATCTTGGCAAATATTTCATATGCACTGAAAAAGAATGTGTATAATGCTGTTGATGGGTAGAACGATCTACAAATGTCAAGGAAGCCGAGTTGGTTGACTGTGTTCTCCATTCTTACTGATTTTCTGTCAACTCATCCTATCATTTACTGAGACAGGAGTCTCGAAGTCTACAAATATAATTGTGGACTTGTCAATTCCTCATTTTAGTTATATCATATTTTGCTTTATGAAATTTGAAGCTCTCCTTTAGGCTCATAAACATTTAGAGTTGCTATGTCCTCTTGATGAATTGACCCCCTTCACCTTATAAAATCCACTTTATTATTCCTAGTCATATTCTCTGTTCTGACGTCTAATTTTTCTGAAATTTATATAGTCTCTCCAGCGTTCTTTTAATTACCATTTGCTCAATACATCTTATACCATCCTTTTGTTTTTCCCTATGTGTGTTTTATGTTTAGAGTGTTAGAAACATATAATCAGGTGTCATGGTTAATTTTATATGTCAGATTAGCTATACTATGGTACCAGTTGTTTGGTCAAATGCCATGGTAGATGTTGCTGTGTAGGTATTTTGAGATGTGATTAATGTTTAAATCAGTAAACTTTGTGTAAGCAAATTACCCTCTATATCATGGATAAGTCTCATCCAATCAGTTGAAGGCTTTAAGGGAAAAGACTGAGGTACCCCAATGAAGAAGTAACTGCCTCACGCTGCTTTTAGATTCAATATTGCAGCATCATTTCTTCTTGTGTCTCCAGCCTGCCATCTACTCTGCAGATTTTGGAATTGCCAGCTTCCATAATTACATGAGCCAATTCCTTAAAGCAAATCTCTCTCTATATATATATATACACACACACATATACACAAACACACACACAAAACACACACACACACACATATGTATATACACACATATGCATATATGTATATATACATTTATACACGTATACACATATACACGTATATACACACATATATACACACATATGTATATGTACACATACACATGTATATTTACACATTCATGTATATATGCACACGTGTGTGTGTATACATCCTGTTTGTTCTGTTTCTCTGCAGAACTTTGACTAATACATTGGGTTTTGCTTTTTTATACCATGTGACAATCTTTGATGTTTAATTGGAGTGTTCAGGTTATTTACATCTAATGTGATTACTGATATGGTAGAGTTTTACTCTGGCATCTCGCCATTTGTTTCATATTTATTCCTTCTTTTCTTTCTTCATTATTTTTTCTGCCTCCTGTTGAACTGATTGAGTATTTTAACATTCTATTTTGTCTCTATTATGGCATATTGTTCTACCTGTTTATCTCCCTTTCAAGAAATTGTTGTACTATATGTATATATGGTATTACAGCCTATACATACTTTATATATATATATATGAAGTATAGTACTACATACATATATAGATATGGAGTGGCACAATATTTAAGGGTAGGGTGTCAGACTATACATAAAATACTATATATAGTGTGTATACTGTATATAAAATACTATATATATGCATATATATACTGTGTAATACTGTATATGCATACTACATATAAAATACTACAGCCCACCTTCAAATATTATACTGCTTCATGTATAGTATAAGACCCTTACAACTATAAAATTTACTTTTCCTGGTCACCTGTTGTGCTATTTTTGTAATATACCTTATTTGTATAAATCTAGTAAATCCCACAATGAAGTTGTTATTTTGCTTTGAAAAGTCAACTATTTTTAAAGTAGGAAAACACTTGTTGCATTAAAAGTTCTTATACTCTCCATTAATTTGTGAAAATCCAAATTTTTATCTTCTTTTTTTAAATAATTTCTGACAAAGCGACTAATGTAAGTTTTATCTTTTTCTTCTGTACATAATGTGTCATATTTCTTTGGATACTTTTAAGTTTCTATTTCTATTTCTAGATTTCAGCCATTTGATACTGATGCACCTTGGTGTGGCTTTCTTTGGGCTTATTTTGTTTGAGGTTTATTGAACTTATTGTATGTGTAGGTTTATGGTTTTCATCAAATTTGTAGAATTTTCAAATACTGGTTTTTTTTCTGTTTTATTCATCTTTTTCCTGGAATTCAGTTATTTGTATATTAGATTATATTTTATTACGGAAGTTACTTATCCACTGTTCCCTTTTTCCGTGTGTTTTCTGATTTGTTTACTTTCTATCACTACATCTGCAAGTTCATTAAGTTTTTCTTCTTTACTGTCTATTCTGTTAATCTTATGTAATTTTTTTTTCATTTAAGATATTGCAATTTTCATTTCTGGAAGTTCTGTTTTTTTATGTAATATTCAATTTTTCTATTCATCATACTTATTTTCCTTTACCTTCTTGAACATATGGAATCTTTTAATAGTAATTGTTTTATAATAACAGTTCATAATAGCAATTATTTCTAAGTCTGCCTCAATTGATTGATTTCCTCCTGGTTACAGGTCGTATTTTCCTATTTCTTTGTATGTGTGGAAATTTTGTAGTAGATTAACTAAGTGTAGAACATTGTAATACATTGTTAATTGTAATCCATTGTTATGGCTCTCAGTTATTTAGAATTAGCTGGATACTTTTAAGGCTTACTTTTAAACTCTGTTATACAGATTAGTATTTAGTCTGGGGCTAAATTCGCTCTACTACTAAGGCAATTCCCTTCTGAGGATTCTACTTAATGCCTTGTGTTTTAACAAGATCTTTTCCCACTGCTCGTAGAAAGATGAACAATTTTCAGTTCTGCGTGAGCTCCAGGAATTTTTCTGTCTACTTCTCTCTTGGGTCCCAGCCTCTCACTCATGTACAAATTAATACTCAGCCAAAGATTCAAGGGCACCTCCTGTGGATTTCTTGAGCTCTTTATCCATCTACCTCCCTTGCCTTCTTACTCTGTCCCACAAATTCTAACTGCCTTGGCTTTTCTGAACTCTGACCTCTGTTTCTCTGCAACTCAGCAAGACTGAGCTGAGTCTGTGTAGCTTCTCCATCTCTGTACTCAGTCCTGGTAAATGAACCCAGGCAGTAATCTGTTAAAATTACAGAGTTTATATTACTTTCTTACCTTCTTTCAGGAATCACAGCCCTATAAGGCCTTTGGTTAATAAGCGTCTAAAAACTATTGACTACATATGTGAAAAAAATTATAGAAATGTATAGATATTAAAAAAATTACAAAGTGATTAGAAAAGCTTTATCTATAAATTTTAAAATAAATAAATTTTAAATATTTTTTTCTAATTATTTAAGGTGAGAGGATATAGCTGGTCCCTGTTATTTCATGTAAATCAGAAATGGAAATCTCTAGTTATTATCTATTTCAGTGTTGTTCTGACAACTAATATTTTAAATCATAAATTGTGTATGTTTTCCAAAAATATGGAATATGTATTTAGTAGTGAAGGCAGGGTATATGTGCATGCGTAACTTACTGTCATTGTGCCAGCTGTGTGAAAGCTTAGTATGAAAAGTTACTGCAGGTCCTACTTGTGGCTGTCTTTAGATGCTAAAACTATGCAGCCTATGTTTCTTTCTTTCTTTTTTGGTGTTTTTCTAATATGTTTTAATGGAAACGTAAAAATTGTTTTTATATTGGAAAAATAAACTTTACTTACAATCATTAAGGCTATTGAATAATTTACATGGAGGAAGTAATTCCAAGCAGAAAGCTCTTACCTATAAAAGAATTATGTTTGCACAAATTAATGAATATACAGCCCATCTTTTCACGTACCCAATCTTTGCATGTATAGCTTCCCCTCATACTTCATTTATTTCTGAAATGGATTTGGAAAATACATTCATAAAAAATGAATTTTCATGTTTTTTTCCAAAATATATTTGGAAAACACATTTATTAAAAAATACTTTTTTTTTTTTTTTTTTTTTTTAGAAAACCACAGATACAATAAAATAATGAAATGATTAAAACGAAGGTAAAAGTTCAAGATACAGAGAGTGAAGTGGTTGGGAAATATATGGGTTGAGAGGAGAACAGTGGGAGGGGCATGGAAAGGAACCCGTGTAATTTTAGCGGAGAATTTAGACTAAGGGAAGCTTTGGAGATTGAAGATGAAACTTATCTGTGAGCTTACTAGTAGCCAAAACAAAGAAACAGTGGGATTTGGAGTTCTCAGAATAAATCAAAAGTTTTTTCATCTGGAGATGCATTTTTTTCACATTTTATTTTTTCTAACTTCTAAAATAATATTTTATATTAACTAGATCAAAGAAACACTCAGCATATAGAATTGTTGTGTGCAGCTCTTTAAGAACAATAAAAGAATGCCAGGCATAGACCCTTTCCTTAATGAAACTGAGTTCCAAGACAGTGGGAGAACACTTAAGTTACACCTGAACTGGTTTCAGATTAAAACAGGACAGTGTACGATTGACCTTCAACTCAAAAGCATGCATGATCCCAGCTGAAAGCAGACCTTCGGTTCTTAATGAACAAGTGAGTGTGGATAAGCACAGGAGAAGAATGAGGCATTCTAGGAAAAATGCAAAACACAGGAGAAAAAAGAGACAGCTAAGGACATTGCAAATGGCCTGGAAAGGTCAGATGATTAGCAAGTGGTCCTGAATGTCATGATGGGGGATGCAATGACCATTGATAGCAGACGACAGCCCTGGGCTCAAATCCTATCTCTGCTAAATTAAAACAAAAACAAAAAGGAAACTAAAGAAATGCCACACCCAGTACCTTGAGGTTTCAATAGGGCTAGCTGAAGTTTCAGCTTTTAATAGATGGTATGTACCAGTCTCTGCTTTGTGTAATACAGCTTTTTCTTCCATGTGTTGATGTAATAAGGCATTTTTGACCAGCAGAGGTAAAACCAAAAGTCTTAAGCTATTTAGAATTAGTTGGATTTCTTTAAGGCTTACTTTACTAAGAAAGTTTCCTGACCTCAGGGTAGCAATTTTAGTACAGAGAGTTTGTCTTGTCCGTGGCTGCAAAGAGGAGTTTGGGTTTGTTGAAAGGGCTACAAAGGGACCTGGATGGATGAGGTTTCTGGTCTGGCCTTTACATGGGCCTGAGTTTGAGAGCCTCTGAATGGAAGACTGAGGCATGAAACAGGCATGTTGCTGGGGTGTGTGTGTGTGTGTGTGTGTGTGTGTGAAAGAGAGAGAGAGAGAAAGAAAGAGAGAGCGTTGTTGTTGAGTCCTATGGGAAGAAGCAAGCTGCTATAGGACTGATTAAGAGAAAGGATGAAGTTCCTTGGAAGAGTTGTGACAACCTTTGACCCTCACCCTTTGTTTCAGAAAGGATCCAGTTAGGAAAATACAAATACACATTAGGTGTTTTAGCTAAATAATTCAATAAAAGAACCTGATTGTACACTTACTGGAAGATTTAAAAAGCAAAAAAAAAAAAAAAAGGAAACACGGAGGCCATACCCCAGTAATAGCTGTAGGGTGCAGCTGCTGACAGCTCTAGGGTGATATCAGGTATATAAGAATTCAGAAGCTCAGTGTACAGGCCTGGTAGGGCTGAGGCTCAGACCTCTGAGTTGCCTCCCGACTTGTGGCTCATAGCAGGGTCCCTTGGAGCTGAGACCCAGAAGTCTGACAAAAGGGTCTTGCCTGTTGGTGTTGGTGCCTCCTCCACAGAGGTGCAAAGTGGTTCAGGCTGGAGCCTGGAGTCAACACCTGCTGCAAGGAGGAAGTGTCATTGCCAAGGTGAAGTGAGGCTGTGAGGAACAGAAACCAAGAGAAGGCCGAAATCCCTTCTCCCTCCATTGTCCTGCAGTCTGCCACTAGCCCCACCTATGAGCAGAGCCTAACATGGAGCCAGATGCAAACCTGACATGTGGGGTGAGGAGCCCCTGCCCCAGGCTCACAAAGCCTGCAGAGAAGCTGGGCATGTGAATGAGCCATGAGGACTTCACAACGGAATTCCTATCAGGACTTAACAAAGGCTGGCACAGGCCGGGTGCGGTGGCTCATGCCTGTAATCTCAGCACTTTGGAAGGCTGAGGCAGGCGGATCATTTGTGGTCAGGAGTTCAAGACCAGCCTGGCCAACGTGGTGAAACCCCATCTCTACTAAAAATACAAAAATTATCCGGATGTGGTGGCACGTGCCTGTAATCCCAGCTACTCGAGAGCCTAAGGCAGGAAAATCCTCTGAACCTGCGAGGCGGAGGTTACAGTGAGCTGAGATCGTGCCACCACATTCTAGCCTGTTGCACAGATGCTCACTGGGGATGCCCAATATCTGCATGAAAACAGAAAGCAACAGGCATTTTTTGATGAATGACTGTAGGCTACATGAAAAAATTCACCTTTTTTCTTTTTTACTTTATTTTATCCTTACAATAACCCAAGAAGTGAGTATTATTGTTCCCATTTTACAAGTGGAGGATTTGAAACTCAGAGAGGTCATGTCCCAAAGCTGGTAGATGGGAGAGGCAAGAAATAAACTAAGAATGTGGAGATTTCAGTACTTCCATTTTCACTAAAAGGCAACTCTCTAGCCTGCCTCTTTGGTCCTACTACCTCAGTTACACATTGATCACACAATAACATCTTCCCCACTAACACATAAGTTCCATGAGGTCGAGACTTGCTCAAAGTTTGATGTGGTCACTGGCCACTATGTCACTGGTCACTATGCCAATGACCATGTCCAGGTGGTCACATATATACATGGGCATTCAGTAAATACTCATTGAATAACCAAATGCATATTTATGTTCGTTTAGGCTTCCTTATGTATTATATGGAAGTATATCCGGATATATAATTTAATACCCAAACATAATGTGTGATACATATGTATGTCTAAAACATATTTTGGCACTGCAGAGAGAAAAGCATTTGAAGTCAGAAGCGTTGCCTGCTAAGAGACAATATGTAACTTTCAAATGAGGCCAAAGTGAATGCATATTTGATCTTCAAATTAACTATCCCATTAAACTATGGTCTCTTCTTCCCCTTCATCCCACCCTGTCCCCATCCCACCCCCCACCCCAAGCTTAGCCTATCATTAGCTGCTATCTGGAATCGACAGTAGAGTAATTTGAACTCTGGTTCCCAAGGGCCTATTCTTTTACTTCCTGCTGTAGGAATACGGTGCGTATTGATTAGATATCAGACTGTAATGGGCTTCCAATCTCTCTGCCTTAAGATATATGATGGAGATGACAGGAAACAGATACCCTGTTACTACTTGTAAATAGTCTGGTTGAACAAAATGGTTGGTAACCACTTCAGTGCCGTTCACATTTTTACCACCAGGAAGGAGTTCCTTTTTTCACTCTTTCTAAAAGAGTGAAAGGGAAAGGCAAGGCACACAATTTTCTTTTGGGACCAGACCCATTGTCTAACATGGTCATCTCCTTTAGAAACTATTGGCCAGGCGCGGTGGCTAAAGCCGGTAATCCCAGCACTTTGGGAGGCTGAGGCGGGTGATCACAAGGTCAAGATATTGAGACCATCCTGGTCAACATGGTGAAACCCCATCTCTACTAAAACTACAAAAATTAGCTGGGCATGGTAGTGCACGCCTGTAGTCCTAGCTACTTGGGAGGCTGAGGCAGAAGAATCGCTTGAACCTGGGAGGTTGCAGTGAGCCGAGATTGCACCACTGCACTCCAGCCTGGTGACAGAGTGAGACGTTGTCTCAAAAAAAAAAAAAAAAAAAAAAAGCAAAGCAAAAAAAGAACTATTCAGGGAGAAGGATTTCCCTTAAGAGTTCAGGCTTGCTTGGAGAGTTGTTCACAGACTACTCAGGAACAAAACCCACAGCATCTGCAGCCCACTCCCACCTGGGTGGCTGACAGAAGAGAAAGGGGGTTGGAGGCCGAGCAGAGGCAGAAGCAGGCCTCCTCCCCTTCTGAGCAAGACCTGGTGCAAGTCACTTGTAGAAGCCTCAGTTTCCACATCTGTAAAATGGGAGAATAATCTTGTTCACAGAACTGTTGTCAGGATTGAGTAAAACAATGCACTTGGAGTAGCTAAGGAACTGCCTGGGGCGTGGTTAGTTTTCTTTCTTTTCCTCACTTTACCCTCTCTACTGAAATGGATTCCCTCTGCTGGAATTCTGAGAGTTCTTCAGTTTGTGGAAGAGGCAGGTACACAGGGAGTGTCTCTTTGTGTGGCATCATTCAAACCTCAAATAGCACATAATGGTAGTATTTGTAAGGCAAATGGACTGAAGCTCCTGAGCTGAAATAAACTTCCTCTGGAACTGAGCAAATGCTGGTTCTATGTTGCTGATGGCAGCCTGACCCACGCACTGATGACTCCGCAATTTGAAGTTGGCCTGGGTTTGTTTTGCCGGTTTTGCCCACTTTCTGGATGAGGCTTGTGATATTTGTTTGAGTTAGAAGGGCCCTGGCTCATAGCTTAATAACGCAAAGGTAAATATGAAGTTGATCGGTGACATCCTTCTCCCAGTGGCCCGGCAGATGCCAAGATAAAGGTTCACATGCCTCCCTTGGTGATATGGGTTTGATTTTGCACAGATGGGAGTGTCTTCGGTTGAGTCTTCAATTTCCTTCCCTTTTCTTATCAGCAAAGATGACTAAAAAACAAGTTGAATGGTGGTTCAAGAAGCATTTCAAGGGAAGACTGTAAACTTTTAAGGGGGAATAAACTGTGAGTTTATACATTTTTAATTACACCAGGCTTGAAGCTCATATTCATTTATTACCAGAGATATCAGCCACTTATCTGCCACTTCTCTAATCTTTGCCCTGAAAACAGACATGACCCTAGTCAAGGAAGATAAATGGAGAATTAAAAATGGCTACCTTCTGGGAATTGATTGGAAAAGAGTGGGACGGCAAGCCAGGGCTCAAGTTAACCCTGGACTCTTTCCCAATCTTCCTGCAGCTACTGCTTCTGTGGGTGAAGGCAAAATCAAGTGGACCTAACCTCTGTCTTTGCTAACATTTCCTCATTTCTCCTTCTTCCCCTGCCCCCATTAGAATGAGGGAATCAATAAAGCTAGCTTTGAGAGAGGAAGGAACCGATCTTCATGCTGCTATCAAATGCTGTATCTCTGCGGCATGTGGAGAAGGGCCAGTGTGCTGTAAGTGACCTAATTGCACATTCCCCCAAAACACCGAATTCATATTATTGGCTTCATCAGCATTGTCCCTCCTAGAGGTTGTTCTTAAGTAGCTCAGGAGAGGATTGAAGGAAAGAACTATGACTGTTACCTTCAATACAGAGGGATCTGGCCAGGAAAGAAGCAGAGACACACATAATGATGGTCGCCATTTATTGAATGCTTTCCTTGTACCAGACCCTGTGCTATGTTCCTGATGTCCAGCATCTCATTTTATTCTTGCAACAATCCTTTGAAGATGATCTGCTTATTCCTGTTCTACAGATGATGGTAACTGAGACTCAAATAAATTAGGAAACTCATTCCCATTATAGAGCCGCCACGGAGCCCGGCTAATTTTTTTGTATTTTTAGTAGAGACGGAATTTCACCGTGTTAGCCAGGATGGTCTCGATCTCCTGACCTCTTGATCCGCCCGCCTCCCAAAGTGCTGGGAATACAGGCGTGAGCCACCGCACCCGGCCAAATGTTTGTTTTATGGCTAACCTTGATCACCTATCAGAGATATATTTTTTACAGTGTCAAGTGTTTGGGATTCGCTGCTTATACAAGTAAATAAAAACAAACTAAAATTAAAACGCCTCTAGATTGGATACTCTTACTTAGGAGTAAAATGCTGAGTATTTTAAAAAGAAGAAATAATGACACCATCATTTGCTGAGTGCCTACTCTGGGCCGGGCATTCCACAGACATTACTTCATTCAATCCTCTCGAGACTCTTGCAAGATATTATTATCTCCATTTTACAGATGAGAAAACTGCAGGAGTAATGACATCTCACTAAGGCCTGTAACCAGACAGCAGAAGTGGTCAAATTCGCTGCAGAGCTGATACTGTTGGAAAGACACGTCTCCACCTACTCACAAGAGGAGAGTGAGAGTCTTATAATCACGATAAAATCATCGTACTAAAAATAAGAATTCACATGTATTGAGCATTTGCAATGTACCAAGTATTGTGCTGAGCAAATGTCAGACATTCTTCTAGTTGATTCTCACAACAACCCCGTGAGGGAAGTACTATTATCAGCTCCATTTTAAAGGTGCAAAAACAAAAGCACAGAGAGGGTAGGTAACCTGCCCAGTATTACACAGCTAGTAAATGACAGACCCAGGATTCGAATCCAGTAAGTGCAATTCTTGTTCTGCGCTCTTATCTGTTACACTCCTTTGTTTTTTACAGCAAGAGAAAATAACGGTTCAGCATGAGTAAGAGAACAATGAAATGGAGAATTCTAGAAATAGCAAAATATCACTGCAGATATGGTTTAATTGGGAAGCAATTGCCCCAGATTGCATTTTCACTTAAAAATTGGATGAATTTTTGGCCCACTGACGTATATTATTTCCTTCTTGAAGACTTTGAGCACACTGAGCCAAAAGCTCTTGTTTTTACACAGTGATGATTAAGGATCTTTTCATTTTCTTTAATGTGTTTCTTACTTATCAAAACTGTTCCGAGTGATCCTGCGGGTGAAGAACCTACGTTCACAATTCCCTACAATAAACATATCTAGACTTTCTGTGTAGCTATACCTTGAATTTCTTTTCTTCAGGCTGCAAACTGTTGGGTTTCTTTTCCCTATTTGTCTCCCCTCACGGTTGCCTAGAGGCTTCCAGAATGCTCTCTGAATTCCCTAGTCCATTTCACCCTTTATGCTTCAAGGAAGAGGAATACTTTGCTATGAGAATATTGGGCTTTTCCTTTGCTATTCGGTTTGTCTGGCTCATAAATAATTCTACAGGTCACCCGTAGCCGAGACAAGCATCCTGTCTTTGTAAATGCCAACAATCAGTTCACAGAAATATCATTACTACTCCATTGATGAGGGTCACCCAATACATGGAAGGTCAGATATGGGAACAGACTTGGCACTTCATTAATTTAAGCTGCTACCTGATGCCAGGCACTTTACATTCATGAACTTGTGTACTCATCATAAAAACCCTGAGAAATTGACATTACTGTTCCCATTCTATAGATGAAGAAATTGAGGCTCCTGGTATGCCAAAGGTTATACAATGAGTTTAATATGAGCAGTTGTCACTAGTATTTATTAGGCTTCTACTATATTCTAGGAGCCTCCTCCACTGCTCTTGGGCATTAGTTCATTTAATTCCACAGCAACTTTACGGGGGTAAACATGATTGTTATCCCTCTTGTACAGTTGAGAAAACTGTAATGCAGAGATATTAAGCAACTTTTTCAAAGTCCAGCAACTGGGAAGTGGCTTGAAACCGGAGGACATGATTTTTGAACTTGCACTCTTAAGACAAAATGAACGGCTACCAATTTCCTAACAAATCAAAGAGTAAGGTTCTATGACCTCCATTTTTGAGATATAAATGGATGGGAATAGCTTTGGGCGATTGCTGGTCTTGGGATTTAGGGCCAGACGGTATTAACTGGAGGATTGGTTCTACTGCTTCCAGCAAGATGATCTCAGGCAAGAAACCTCTGGGCTTCATGACACCTGCCTCCCAGGCAAAGCTAAGGAGCAAGTAGAGAATGTAGGGAAAGACACCACATAAATCAGAATTGAAATTGAGATCCATTATGCTAGTAGTACCATGGAAAAAACAATGAAACTCTCCTTTGAAGGAGGAGTTGGGCCCCAAATTTAAGGCCACAGCTTAACACAAAAGGTGTCCATTTATGATTTCTTACCAAAACAGCTGTTTTCCTTTAGAAAACAAACACACAAACAAAACAAAACACAAAACAACAACAACATTTAACAACAATCCAGGAAATTGCTTCTGCTTTCTTTCTTTTTTCATTTCATTTCACTTATTTACTCGATTTAAAAGAAAATGTAGCCAAGACAGAAATGTGTAAATGCAAGAAGACGGTTCCTGCGGGAAGGGCTTTAATGAGTACATATTACATGTAATTGCTTTTCCCCTCCATAGCGCATCATGAACCTCCTTTCATGTTAGGGTATTTGGATCTACCCCCTTCTTCTTAACAGCCACAGTGATCCCATTATGTGGAGGTTCCGTTACTTGCTTTTTTCATTCTCCTATTGACGGACCTACAGCTTGTTTCCTGCAATCTATAGTTATTACAGCAGCAAAAAGCATGTCTATTATGCTTACATGTATATTCTCAGACAATCACTTTTGATTTAAACTAAATAAAACATCCACTTCTAATTTGACTTATAAGAAAAATAGTTGAGAGATTTAGATCAGAGTCCAATTTCTGCATGCATAAGGGAAGGGGTAGGGAGTTTCACCAGACCCTATACCTTACCTCCTCCAAGGGACCCCTGCGCTACCCTTCTGTATTCCCCAACCCCTTTCTCCAGCCCCTCCCAAACACACCATCCTAAGACCCCAGCTTTTTATCTCACTAAACCGCCAAGGAAATGGCCAGGTCATTAGTGTTGTCTTTAGAACCAGCTCTTTTGACTCGGTTTGCAATTTTATTCACAGTAAAAACTGATCTATGATTGAAAAAATAATAATAAGCATGATTCACTGACTTCTTTTGCTGTGGGTGTCATGGCGAGGGGTCCATAGCGGTGGCTGTAGTAGGTAGGTCAGGCATTAACCACACATATTGAGTGAGATCACTCTGATCAGAGTGAAATTTGCAGAACAAAAGTATCCCCTTTACTGTGTGCAATGCCAAAAGGTGCTCAGAAAAGAATCTTTATCTCCTTGATGAAACCAAATATGAAAACCATTTGCTTCCAGCATGTCAGAGATCCTTGCTCTATTTCCCCCACTTTCAAGAAGAGTGATTAGAACATTTGTCTCAGTCCTCCAGCACCACTTATTAGATTCTGAAGCTCCTCTTAGGGTGAACAGGATCTGAGAGGGAATGTCTTAAATCAATTCCTTCTATTTCTGGTGTTAAGCCTCAACTTGTCAGATTGCTTGTGACTCCTTGGGTATTTCGGCATCAATCTAAGTACGGCTTTGAGCTCTCAAAATCTGCCTGGCATTAACATTAAGAATATATTTGGATTCGTATGCTTATTTATCTTTTTGGTTTCTTTCCCACCTCAGCAGTCAGCCTCACGCTAGCCGGGAACTGACAATTCTTTTTGAAAAACTAAGCAAATCTTTGAAAACAGTTTTCAAGTCTTGTAGCAGCACGTTTGTGCTGTTACAGCTGAAGAGCTGTCAGGCCTCCAGCGTGCACCTTGATTTCAGCTCAGCAAATGGAGCAAAATATCCATTTTGTGCATGAAATTGCCTGTGTTCTGCGTGGGAATCTATGCTTCTCAGCACCCTCTGCACTTAGCAAAGGCTCTGCTTGGCTTTTCCTGGAGTTGGAAAATTGGGTCTCTAGGAATAGGCTCCTTCTTGCCTGATGCTGGAAAAGCCATCCCTGAGGAAAGAATTCTAAGCGAGAGCCGTGAATTCTCACTTAGAACGTTTTTCTTCAAAATAGATATTTTTGTGTGTGTGATAGAGCCCACAGCTGGTGGAGGTATGATCTAATGTTCACGGACATCCAATATTCTTAAAAAGTCGAAATTGCTCAGAACCCTGACAGCGTGAACTTATTTCATGCAAACAAATAAACAGTCCAACAGTAAGAATAACAATCAAAGTAGTCCTTTATGTGCAATTTGGAATAGTATCAAGAGCCTCAAAACCCTTTAATTTCACTTATTGGGATCAATCCTAGGGAAATAACCCTGGATCCACATTTCCAATCACATACAAGGTTAGTCATCAAAGCATTATTGAAAAGGGTGAAAAAAAACAAAACAAAACAGGAGAAAAAGGTGTCTAACAATAGGAAACTAGTTAGGTCAATGGTGATATATAAACAAGATGGAATGCTTTGCAGGTATTGGCATGAGTTTATAAAAGGGGTTTACAAAAAAAGTTAGGGGTGATTTCTTAAAGTAGATTTTATGGAACTGTAAAAAACACACAGAAGAGTGTACAGATCATATACACATAGAAGCAGTACCTAGATAAAAATAAATTTAAAAAATTCTCAGCTCCCCAGAAGCCCTCCTGGGCCTCAACTGGTCATTATTCCACCCAGGGAAGCCACTTCTAACAGCTTAGATCAGGTGTGTATTTTTGAACTTTATAAATACCCACATCTAGGGTATTCTGTTATCCCTGGCTTCTTTCAGTGAATACTTTGTTTTAAAGAGTCATCCATGCTATTGTGCAGAGTTTCAGCTTCCAGATTCCCATTCTACTGTGTGAATATATTGCAATTAATTATCCATTCTGCTGTTGATGAGCATGAGAATAGTTTCCAGTTTTGCCCATAATGTATAGTGCTGCTAATTGTTCTTCTACAGGCTTTTGATGATCACACACGCACATTTCTGTTGGGTACACACCTAGAAGTAGAGTTTCTGGATTATTGGATATGTACATATTCTGTATTAGCAGAGGCTACCAAATTGTTTTTCATAGGATTATACCCATTTTTACTTCTTTTTGCAGTGTACAACCGCCCCAGTTGCTCCAAAATTTGCCAACTCAATTTTGTGTTCTTTTTTTTTTGGGGGGGGGGCGGAATGTGTAGCTAAATGACAAATACAAGTACAACCATGAATTTGTAAAAAAAAAAAAAAAAAAAGTACATTAAAAAAATTCTTGGAAAAAAATACTTCAATTTGTTAAGAGTTGGTAGTTTTGTGTGGTTGTGTACTCATTCAAATTTTCTATCATTTTTCCCCTAATATTTTCTCATCCTCTATGAGAAGGAAGTGTTACTTTTATAACCCTTAGTCCTTTTACCAGGCATTAGGTGAACATATGGCATTTAGAGTAGGGCATTAGAATAGTCATGTGACCACCTTCCCGTATGATGATCATTTTTAAATGCTATTGGCTCCGGGAGAAGTTGTTATTTTCACTAGACATTTCCATGGGACTATCAATTTATCCATGTAACCATTCATCCATCTACCTACTTATCCACCCATTGATTTACTCATGCATTCAGTAAACGTTTATTAAACACCTAGTCTGGGCCAGACATTTTGTTGGGTAGGGAAGAGTCATGAAGAGATTCTTTGGAGCACTTATACTGCATAGTTTTGTACTTAGGCATCAATAATATAACAATATTGAAGATACATTGATACAAATAAGTATAGTATAAATTACAAGTATTTTTTGAGGATTCATGACATACTAGGCACGGAGCTAAGAGAGTTACATGTAAACAATCATTTAAATCACAATCACCTTATAGAACAGATGTGGAAGCTAAAGCTTAGAGACATTAGAAAAGTAGCCTGAGGTTACAAAGCTAGACTGGAATTGACACTCAGATCTACAGAACGTCAGGCCCTGAGCTCCTGATCACCTTTTTGGCCCTGCTGCCTTCTACCAAGAAAGGGGAACTCTGTGAGAAGGGAGCACAAAGGAAGTGACACTGATGAGGAATCAATGGATACACTTTTAGGCTTGCTCTGAAAAGATGTGAAGGAATTTGTTAGGCAGGAGAAGAAAAAAAGGCCATTTTTGGAAACTTGAACATGGTAAAGCAAGAGTGACTTCAGCTCTGAATGGAGAAAGGGCAGAAGTGAGAGATGAAGCAGAGAAAGGGAGCGGGAGGAACTTGAAACCCACCAAAGGGAGGGACCTTGAATCTTCCCTGTGTAGTCCCCAATTTGGAGACCAGTCCGGGTCTGGCCTCGGAAAGAGACTCTGAGTGATCTTTCCCTCCCTCACATGATGGGTAAACTATTCTCTCCTTAGTGTGCCCACAGATTCTGTCTGCACTCTCATTACCACATTGATACTATTTATTTATTTATTTATTTATTGAGATGGAGTCTCGCTCTGTCACCAGGCTGGAGTGCAGTGGCAAGATCTCAGCTCACTGTAACCTCCTCCTCCTGGGTTCAAGCAATCCTCGTGCCTCACCCTTCCGAGTAGCTGGGATTACAGGCACGCACCACCACACCCAGCTAATTTTTGCATTTTTAGTAGAGACGGGGGTTCACCATGTTGACCAGGATGGTCTCAATCTCCCAACCTCATGATCCACCCACCCTGGCCTCCCAAAGTGCTAGGATTACAGGCGTGAGCCACCGCACCCAGCCCATATTGACACCTTTTATAGCTGTACTATTCAATAGGAGGGCCACTAGCCATGCATGGCTATTTTTTATTTTATTATTATTTTTTTTTAGGCAGAGTCTCTCTCTGTCACACAGGCTGGAGTGTAGTGGCATGACCTCTCTGCCTCCCAGGTTCAAGTGATTCTTGTGCCTCAACCTCCCAAGTAGCTGGGATTGCAGGTGTGCTCTATCATGCCTGGCTGATTTTTTGCATTTTAGTAGAGATGAGGTTTCACCATGTTGGCCAGTCTGGTGTTGAACTCTTGGCCTCAAGCAATCCAGCCGCCTCAGTCTCCCAAATTGCTGGGATTACAGGCATGAGCCACAATGCCCAGCCACACATGGCTATTTAAAATTAAATAAAATTAAAATGCAGTTCCTCTGTTGCACTAGTCACATTTCAAGTGCTCAATAATCAGGTGTGGCTAATGGCTCCCGTATTGGACAGTGTGAATACAAAACATTTCTTATGTTGCAAAACATCCTTTGAAGGATGCTGCTTGCTAGCCTGTTTCCTGTGCATGGAAAATCATCTGAGGACAGGAACCTTGCTTGAAGGATGCCCCTAATGCCTTGTATGGAACGTGGCAAGGACGAGATGTTCAGTGGCTGTTAAGTCAATAACTTTAGGACTGGAAGAGAACTTATATCCCACACCTTCATTCAACAGAAAGACTGAGGCTGACACTGTTACTGGTAATGTGACTTTGACCGAGTAACTTTGTCCTCAGTGCTTCTCCAGTTTTAAGGTGTGTGTGACCACTTGGGGTTTTCAATAATGGTGCAGATCCTGATCCAGGAGTCCTGGGATACAGTGCAGAGTTTCCACTTCTGAGAAGTTCTCAAGTGATGTGGATGTTGTTGGTTTGTCAATCACACTTCAAGGTAGCAAGCCTTTATAATCAGTGGAAAAGACAAAAATAAAACACGACAGGACAAATCTGGAAAGTCTAGCTCTTGGTATGGAGATTTTTCTGGGATATGAATTCATTTTGTGAATACAAGAACACATTTAAGCCACTTATTCATCTATTCCTTTTAAGACACGAAGACATCTCATTTACATTACCTTTTAGAATATGAAAAAATCAGACGGAATGTTTAGCAATCAGGTGTCAAAAATGCCATCCCTCTATTCCCTGCCTATACCTTCATCATAACCACAATGAAAAGTTAACATCACCACTAACAAAAGCTGAAACCAAGGAATAATCAATTTTGTTTCATTTAGCTAGAGAAATCTTAAAACAAATAGATAGACACACACTTGAAACATGAGTCAGAAAGGAAGGAAAAAGGGCAATGTGATTTTAAGAAACTTCGGGAAGAGAGGTACAGAAGCAACACACTTTTCCCAGGAAGAAAAATCTCTTTACGAGTCTCTTCCTTTTGCAGGTATCTCCTCAAAACCACATTTGACATGGGTCTAATTTCCTTGCTCAATACCATCATTATTAAATAGCCACAAATCACAAGTAACATGTTTATCATTTCAACAATACTTCCAAGATCGGGTTTGAATTATGGATTGTGAAAACATAGATTTTGTTGCTTGGGACGGGGGAAAGAAAATTCTATCAGTGTTCTAGAAAATGAATTTTTAATACCATTTGAAAGACAGATTACAAATGCTCTGAGGTTTTAACTCTTTAAGACCATTTCCAACGCCTGAAACAAGTATGTTTAATTATGCTGCTAACAGCTCTCCTTAATGCTAGTGAGCTGGAGAGAAACACACAGACATTGTCTAGTAAAGGAGTAGGCATATAGCTCAGGGTGCTGGTTTTATGGGCAAACTGCAGCAATTTCATTACTCTGTCTCTACCCAAATTCCATGGCCCATGGAGGAGTCTTAGACTGTGACGTATGAGTCAAGTGGATGGGGATGAAATTTGGTTACTGCCTCTTTGTAGCCATTTAATTTTGGCCAAGTCACTTGTTAATATTTTCTGTGCCTTGGCCATCTGGGTGATAGTAATACCTAGTTGTTGGAGTATATGAAATACTAAATTTAAATAATGTATATGAAATGCCAGACACATGGTAACAATTGTTTAATTGAGGCAGTAATATTCATAATGGTGTTTGGCCTTCATCCCAGGAAGAAGAATTTGTGAGTAGTGGGACAGGGCATGAGAGTTTTCAAGGACACTGAGAATCTATTCATCCCCTAATCTGCATGGATGCCCTCTTTTCTATCTCCAAAGGCCTCTGCGAAAATGCATACCAGATGTGGCTATAACAATAATGATTTTTGGAGTAGGAGTGATGGTGTGAAGAAGAGGGAGGATGGTGGGTATCTGAGCCCATTGAACATTACGATTTATATATTGCTTATATTAATTAACATAAGTTAATGTTATTGTGTCCCAATATGAACCAGCCAATGTGGTAAACACTTTCCAGGCATCACCTCACCTACTCTTCACATCAGCCCTGGGAAGTCAGTACTACTATTTCCTATATAGTACAAGGTTTTCCAACTTCCACACTATTGCTATTTGGGGTTGGAGCACTCTTTGCTGTTGCATTATCCTGAGCATCATAGGACTCTTAGCAGCATAGCTGGCCTGCACCTATTAGCTATCAATAGCATTCCTTTTCCTACCACCCTCTAATGTCTGCATTGGCAAGTGTCCTGCTGCAGGGAAACAATAAACCCTGGTGGAGAATAATGAAGTGAAGTTCAGTGAACAATGAAGTGAAGTTCAGTGACATCCCAAGATCATCTAGCTAGCAAGTGTTGGAGCCAGAATTAGATGTCAGGAGGTAAAATTCCACGTCCCTAAATACTAAAGCTCTCTTGTCTACTAGGCCCAGAATAGAAAGTGAAGCTCTGTGTTTCCTGGGTTGGGTTAGATGGAGTGGCCTTTTGAGCAAAAATTCTGCTGTGAGGAATGAAGATAAGAAGTCATCCAATAACCTGGCCTCATCAAATATCTCCAGGTATGCATCTACCCCTTAGAAGCTCTTCCCTGATTCCAACAAGGCTGCCTAGTTACAAATTATTTGGAAATGATTCCTTGGGATTGTTATCTTTCTCAGCCAGTTATTGAACATTCAGGGAAAATCCAACATTTGACTCCAAACCATTATCTCCTCCTTATTAACAAGACTTGGCAGTAGATGTCTTTTGGCTTTAAAAACAAAACAAAAACAAATGTACTTTCAAAGATGGATATTTGCCTTCAATGAGGACTATATCATAGGTTCAAAAGGAAAATTAAATGAGAACATTTTGATTATGCTCAAATATTTGTTCTATATCCCAAGGAGACCTATTTCACTTAAACTCGTGATTTCTGAGTGATTTGTTAAAATTCACTGCCTCTTGTTTCTAGAGTTCCATCTCTGTAGTTTAGCTGTGCCTATCACAGGTACCTGAGGAAGTCCCTATTATTTGTTGTCTATTGCTTTAACAACAAAACTTTCTCATATATGCCTTCCAGTCACAAAGTACATTCATGTTCATCTTAACTAATCTTGCAACAACTCTAGCTAAGATGTCACAACTATCCCAATTTTTACATATGCGGAAACTGAGGCCCAGGAAGATTGATATACATCAGTCAACACCTGGCAACTATTGGGCTCCAATTCAGGACCTCCTCTAATTCCAAAAGTATGGATAAGGGATGGGTGCCTGGCATCAGGAAAGATGTGAGTCTGTCTTTGGGGGTCAACTCCATGTGAGTTTTCCTTTGAGTCTCCAGAAGAATCTCAAGAAATGTCCCAGCTAGTGAGAACCAAGGGGTTGTGCTTCACAGCCACTCAGGCCTGGATGTAGCCAGGGATTTGTGAATGTGTGTCTGTCTTCAATGCCACATCCCCTTAGGGGAGGGCAAACATAAGTGCATCTGCATGAGCATGTACACAATACATTAAATTAAGAATGCTGGTACTCGAACTTTATAGAGGGCAACAGACAATCAGAATTAGGGCAAAGGGACTGGCCCCTGAAAGAGTCCCCAGTGAGCCCGAATTGTCTTTAATTATTGTTCAGTATGCCTTGCCCACCTCCATAACCACCCATCCCCACCTTGTATGCTCCTCCAAATATTCACTCAATTTACCCATCCAAATAGTGCTTCTTCCTGCCTACTCTCCAGCTCAGCATTTGTTTTCATCCTTTCCTGCCTCAAAGTTTTCTTTTCCAGAATTCATGAGACTCTGCTCCAGAAACGCCAGTGGAATATGAAGCCACCAGGTCAGAGATGGAGAGTGTATTTTTCTGACATGTCCACAGCCCCCAGCTGAGTCCCGGCACATAAGAGGTGGGAGAAGGTAAAACTCAGAGACTGAATCAGAATACCAACCGTGGAATCCAAGGCCTGCCACTCACTGGCCCTGTGGCCTTGAGTGAGCCACCGAAGCTGTCTGTGGTAGATAGACTAATGGTCCCCCAAAGATGTCCACATCCTATTGCCCAGGACCTATGATTTTGTTGCCTTACTTGGCAAGAGGGAATTCGGGTTGCAGGTTGAATTAAAGTTGCTGCTCTGCTGACCTTAAAATAGGGAGATTATCCTGGGTTATCTGGGTGGGGCCATTGTAATCATAAGGATCTTTAAAATTGGAAATAAAGGCAGAAAAGAAATCTGTCTTGTCATGATGCCATATGAGAAAACTTGACCCACTGTTGCTAGCTTGGAAGATGGAGGAAAGGGTTGTGAATCCAGAAATGCGGTTGACTTACAGAAGCCCGAAAAAGGAAGAAAACGTTTCTCCCTAGAGCCTCCAGAAGGAACGCAGCCCTGCTGATACCTCACTGTGAGCCCAGGCAGATCCATGCTGGACTTCTGACCTCCAGAACTGAACCGTAATAAATTTGTGTTGTTTGAAACCACCAACTGTGTGATAATTTGCTGTAGCAAGAGCGGGAAACTAACACGCTGTCTATGCCTCAATTTTTTCATCTGTGAAATGATGACAATACTAGCACCTGTAAAGAATATTGCTATAATTATTCACAAGAGTGAAGACATAGAATCGACACAAATGCCAATCAATGGTAGACTGGATAAAGAAAATGTGGCACATACACACGATGGAATACTATGCAGCCATAAAAAGGAATGAGATCATAGCCTTTGCAGTGACACGGATGAAGCTGGAAGCCATAATCCTCAGCAAACTAATGCAAAACAGAAAACTAAACACTGCATGTTCTCACTTATAAGTGGGACGTCATGGCGGGTGCCTGTAATCCCAGCTACTCAGGAGGCTGAGGGAGGAGAATCACTTGAACCTGGGAGGCAGAGGTTGCAGTGAGCTGAGATCGCAGCACTGCACTTCAGCCTGGGCAACAAGACTGAAACCCCGAATCAAAAAATAAAACATAAACAAACAAACCAAAAAACTAAAAACAAAAAGTAAATGAGAGCTAAACAATGAGAACACACGGACACAGAGAGGGAAACAACACACTGGGTCCTGTTGGGGGAGGGCAGGGAGAGCATCAGAAAAAAATAGCTAATGCATGCTGGACTTAACACCTAGGTGATGGGTTGATAGGTGCAGCAAACCACTATGGCACACGTTTACCTACGTAACAAACCTGCACATTCTGCACATGTACCACAGAACCAAATAAAATAAAATAAAAATTTAAAAAGAATATTGGTGTAAAAATAAATAAAACAATACATGTACAGTTCGTAGAAGAGAACCTGGCTAAGGTAGAGCATATTGGTGTTTATTAAATGTACAACCAATGTCTTGAATCAATGGATGGATGAATGAATGAACTGAGATGTTTGAACCAAGAAACACAGAAAGGCACAAGGACATTTCAATGAAGGATCAAATCTTTGCTAACTTCAGATGGACTGCTTCGACAATTAGCTCCTGGCCATTTGTTATTCTCTGCAACAGCTGAAAGAACACGGTAGCCAGTCCTTTCCTTGATTTTGCCCTTGGTTTTCCCTATTACGTTTTGGGCAGTTTTGCTATTTTCTCTGGGCTTCCTCTCTGATCCTCTTGACAGACGGATGGTTTCAACTCCCTGGAATCTCTTGACCAATAAATAATAATAAATAATGTAACATTAAACAATTTAAAAATAAGCTCTCTGCAATGCTGTGACAATGGCTGGTGGAATCTTCCTATCACATTGACCAACATGTGGAATGATGAAAGTGGGGTCTCTGTGCTGTTCCCTAGATCTCCTTTGCTTTCACATCCTTCCTTTTTGCCTGTGAAAAACAATCCACCCTGAAGAAACTTTGTCTCCATTAAGACTTTTTTTTCCTTCCTTTTTTTTCTTGTTGGCGATTCCCCTGTCTCAGGCCATCAAGCGTCTAACCTACAACAGAACAGCCTGCTCTGTCTTCCCTCCCCAGCATTTTCTAAATATTCACATTCTTTAGATGCCAGCTCCTTCCTTATTTTCTCAATTCTGTATTTGTTTATCCTCAAAAGCTCCTTTGTAGCAGCCCACATGGATCTGGGAAAATGTGGAGGCCGACCCTCTTCCCTCGGGCAGGCGGGTGGGAGGGCCAGAGCCCACCAAAAGCTCCATTTTTTCACTCTCCACCTCTGGGGCACTTTCCGAGAACAACTGCAAGGTCCCGTTGGGCCAGGGAGCTGACAGAGCCCTTCCAATGCGAGCCATTTCCCTGCGGATCTGGGTCCTGGTGGGTGCAGCCTCTGTTGAAAGTGGGGAGATTGTTAAACCTGTAGCACCCAGTTTTGTAGGTAGAAGCTCTGCATTTTGACCCGGCCCCACTCAAACAGACCTCAGAGCTCAGGGAGTTTAAAAACCAAGGATCATTTCAAGACCAGGATACACTAAGCATGAACTATGCCCATGAAGTCTACAGTACTCATCCACAGATTAGAAGGTAACTAGGAAACTTACTACCTTCCCTGCAGCCCCAACTTGGCCTTTGCTCAGGACTTGGAAACCCTGTGGAAGGAAGCAGGAAGAGCTGGAAAGTAGCAGGCAGTGGACTGAGTGTGCCTCCTAAGGCTAGCCCAGGGACAAGGGAGAAGAGAGGGAGGAGGACAAGGTATTTCCTTTGTCAACAAGAAGGAATTTTCCATCTCTACAGCATGGGCCACAATAGGACTTAAGGTCCCAAAGTAGGCTGGGGTGGGGGCTCACACCTGTAATCCCATCACTTTGGGTGGCTGAGGAGGGAGGATCACTTAAGCCTGGGAGTTTAAGACCAGTCTAGACAAAATACTAAGACCTCGTGTCTACTTTTTTTTTTTTTTTTAACTTAGCAGGGTGTGGCGGTTCACACCTGTAGTCGCAACTGCCTGGGAGTCTGAGGAGGGAGGATCACATAAGCCCAGGAGTTCCAGGCTGCAGTAAACTAGGATTGCACCACTGCACTCCAGCCTGGGCAACAGAGTGAGGTTCTCATTTCTTAAGAACCAAAAATGTCCCAGGGTTGGATTTAGAATCATTTGTTCTTTGAGGGCTGGGGAATGAATCATTTCCCTGCTTTCTATTCTTTAACATTCCCCCACTGCCTTTAGAGGCTGAAACTTGTCTGCAGAGCTCTGTGGTATCTGCAGTATCCATTTCCTTCTACACAATTGTCAGCCAGTTGTTCTCAAGTGTTAATGGGTCCATCTAAACTCTTCATGCTTCTCAGACTTTGGTACCTTTATAAAAACCCTACCAGTGGCTGTTCTCCTTTTCCTACCCAGATAATTCTTATTCACCCTTCAAGCCTCAATGCAGCCGACTTCTCCAACTTGGCTAGAGGGCCATCCTCTGTGTTGTCATGGTGGAGCTGGAGGGTGCTGGGTTTGCTGGGTGCATGTAAGGTCACAGGATTCACATATGTAAATCGTCTCCAGCATTTTGCATATGCTAACCCATGTATTTTCTATCACTACGCTGTAGTGATATTACAAGCCCATTTTATAGATTAGGAAACTAAGTCCAGGGAGCTGAAGGAACTTGCCCAAGGTTGCAAAGCAGGTAAAAGGCAGAGCTAAGATTTCGCCCTTGGCAGCCCAGCTGTGGTGTTAAGAGTGTGAACTCTGTAGACAGCCAGAAAGGGATTGCAATTCCACCAGATTCTCACTAGCTGTATGACCTTAAGTTACTCACTTTCTCTCTACTTTAGGCGCCACATTTTAAAAATGGGATCATAAAGAGTATCTATTAATACATGAAGAGGTCATAGCAGTGATGATGGTTAAAAACATAATGTATCCTAAGCACCCGGCATGGAGGAGTCCTTCAGCTAAGACCTGACAACACTAATGTTACTACTATTAACAGTAATTAGTATTCTCCCTTCACAGCCCTAATGACACTAGACCTAATCATCTGCTGCCTCCCCACACAGGACAGGAACCGTGTTGTTTTAACCTCTTATGCAGTGCGTAAGACAGAGCTTAGCAGATATTTGGAATTGTGTAACTGTTTAAGAATAAATGATTGTTCTTAATCTAACATACTTAGCACACCAGGCACTTCTTGAGTGTTCGATTTATATTAATAATAAAATTATTATTATTATTATTTACTTGGATGGTTTAATGTAGATACATCTCTGATGGGAAAAAGAGGGACTTTCTACTTTTGTCATATTTAATGAAGGGCAGTCACACCTTCTAGTTGATTCAGAAGAAATACTGCACAGTTTGCCACCGTATCCACCAAAGGGCAACAGCGTGGCTCATCCTTGTGTCATACAATTAATTAAGATGTCTTATTTTGTTGTTGAAAACGGTGGTAGGGGCTGTGAAAATGTCAAATGGGGTAAAAGCCAAAACAGTCCAATCATTTACCCTGCAATGAGAATCACTAACCACAGGGCCAGGGTCAATATTAGAGCAAGTTACATATCAATTGGGAGTCATCAGGGCCAGGGTCAATATTAGGGCAAGTTACATATCAATTGGGAGTTATTAGTTTCTATCCTTCCCAGTTCTGGGAGAGCAGATTGGCCCTCAGCCCACTCATATGAGTGGGGAGCCAGTGGCATGGACTCTGACCGTGAAAAACAAGACACTAGAAGGTTTTATGCTCCCAGAGCTTAAAGGTCAAACCACGATGTGGTTACAGTGTCTGTGCTTTCTGGATACGCTGTCCGCAGGGATGAACAAAGTCCAGCTTGCAGGAAGGCCTGTGCTCAAATAACAACAGCGGCTTCAGGCACTCTTCCTGGTCTTCCAGCAGGGCTCTGGGAAATGGCAGAGCAAAGCACTGAGGGGCCCAGCAGGGCTGGTGGAATCAAGGGGAAGGTTGTGACTCCCAGCACTAACTCCAATAGCTACTCTTTGCAGAACACACACTGTGTTCTGGACACTGTATGGAGGGCTTTTATACGTGACATCACTTAAGCCTCACAGATGCCCCTGGAAGGGGTATGGGTGGATTGTTTCTATAATTATACAAATAAGGAAGCTGGAAAGTTAGAGAACCCGAGTTGAGCAACTTGTGGGCTGCAGAGCTTTCCACCCTAGTGCTGCCTGCCTCTGAGCTCAGCTGTTGGATGGATATGGGGAGCCGCTTAGTTCAAATTCATTCTCTCCTTTCTCTGCTCAGACTGTGATTTTGTCCAGAACAGCAAGGTGCTCACTGCCCTGGGAAATGCTCACTCTCCCAGAACCCTTTGCAGCCGGGGTAACCATGCCACAGGATTGTCAGTGAAGTTTAAGGGAAACTCTGTTGGGAGAGGGCGTGTGCTGTTAGGAACACACTCACTTTCCTAGAAGAGGTGGGACAGGTTCAGCCCGTCTGTTCCTTCTTCTTTGCCTGCCTGGGATGCAGTCGTCAAGCCTGGAGTGGCAGAAGCCCTTTGTTTAGAGGCAGGCTCTGATGCCCTGGCTGGAGTGCAGTGGTACAGTCCTAACTCACTGCAGCCTTGAACTCCTAGGCCCGAGTGATCCTCCCACCCCAGCTTCCCCAGTAGCTGGGACTACAGGGGCTTGTAACCACACTGGGACAACTTTTTAATTTTTTAGTTTTTTGTAGGGACAGGGTCTCTTTATATTGCCCAGGCTGGTCCCGAACTCCTGGCCTCAAGTGATCCTCCCACCCTGGCTGGGATTACAGGTGTGAGCCACCACACCCAGTCGCAGAAGCCTTCTCGTGCCTATTAGGGAAAGTCAAGGAAACCTTGGAGACCTCAGAGACCTCAGAACCGAGATCCCAGGGTGGTTGAAGCAAGGCATGCCACCAGGCCTTAGGGTTTTTATTGCTACAGCAAAACCAGCCACCAGCTAAGCAGGCAGCCGATTCGCGTCCCAAGCTGGGTCCTCCTCTTCAAGTGGGCTCAGGGTGTATCTTGCAAGCTACATCCCAAGGTGTTCCAGTCAATGTCTTTGGGGAGGAGGAAAAAATAAGAAATAAAGCAAATATAAAATGTAGAAAGGTGTAAACTCTAAACAGCTGGAACTTGGCCTCAGCAACAAACAAGCTCTTCAAGACTTGTTTTACTTCCCAATTATTCTCTCTTGAGCTGGGAGAACTGGTTTTGCTCGGAATGGCCAGCTTCACTGCTGGGCGGGGTTTAGCACGCTCCGACCCTCTAATTGCACTTATCATGTACTAATTAGCCTTTAATAACCAGCAACCGTGTATCCGTTCCTGAAACAATAAAGCGACCTCATCCCCACTTCAAAGTTGAAGAAACTCAGATTAGGATGTCAGCAGCAACAAGAATAAAGGACCACACACGCCTAATCAGAGTTAATGGCACAGTTAGAACCCAGGGCTTCCCAATCTGGAATCTGGTTGCGGGCGAGGAGCTTCATAATTAGCCACCACGATTCCTCTTGGAGTCACTCACTGGGGTGGAATCATTAACGCAGGCAGGATTCCTTTCAACAGGTGCCAAGACCTAGGTATCTAGATGTACCTTTTAAGGCCTGGAACGATCTTTCTGTGGGTGAGTTCTTGGGGCTGTGAAGCTCTGCAGAGTGTTGGGTGGGCACCCCCCACCCCTGGCCTTGCTGTAGGATACCTGACTTTGGCAGGCAAGAGTGGGACTGTGTGGTTTAGACACACTTTCAGAGTGTGCACAAGGCCTGTGCCAGGGATTTGGTGAGCAACGGGCTGTGTTTTACAATCTTATCCTTGCTCTAACACTCTCAGCTGGGACTTGATGTCTCTGGGGAATAGCAAGGCCAGACGATCTCCAAGTGGGGTTCCCTGGGCTGGCAGCATCCCCTGACAACTTGCTGAACATGAAACCCCCAGGCCTCACCCCAGATACAGTCAATCAGAGACTTTAGGGGGAGGGCCTAGCAATCTGCATTTTAACACCACCACCCCACAACCCCCAGGGCTTCTGACAGACACTCAAGCTTGAGAGTCACTGGCCTAAACCTACAACAGGAAGGAGCTCTCTTCCTAACATGAGCGGGGAGTGGTGAGTGGAAGAAGAACTTGGGGCCCCCTCTCAGATCTGCCCTTCTAGAGCCAAGACCTCCCCTGCAGTGCTCATTCAATCTCTCACCATCTCACAGAGTGGCTCATGCCTGGGGACTATCCTACGAAGAACAGCTTTCTCATCTGGATGTGACATGTCTCCCACCTTTGTCTTCACTGTTAACCCTCTACAGAATGTTTTTCCTCTTCCCGGAAGCCTTCCCAGACTGATTCTCTGCTCCACCGGCTCATAATCGCCGGTGCAGATGTGAACTCTTATTAAAATTACTTGTTATGTGTCATTCCTTCCCTAAATTATGCCATCCGTGAGGACAGGTCCCGGATGTTAGCACACAGTGGTTTGTACATAGCATCTCTTCCATGACTTTCAGTCATTTAATCAATTGTTTCCCAACTTCTAATATGAATTCAGTAAATGTTTTTTGCGTTAATTCGAAGAACTCACCCAGCGTTACATTTTCTTATATCTACCCTTTATTTTTATCCCTCCCAGTTTTGGTTATATATAGAGGGGTTTTTTAATTTTCTCCTAATTTTCCCCAATAAAACTATGTCTTCACTTGCAATCTGATTCCCTTTACCATGTATAACAAAGTTTGCTGGACTTTTAGACACTATCTTGTCCCATCGTTATTTTTCCAAACATCTATTTGCCAGATGCTAAGAGAAAACTATTAGAGAAATTTTTTAAATCACAAATTGGTTCTGATTTTCTGATATTTCTAACATGGGTTGGGATACAGGCTTCAAAAAATCAAAAGGATCTCATGCCTATTATAGATGGTTTGTCATTACTGCTCAGAGACTACTTCCCTGGGTCAGATCCTATGCAGCACGGAGGTCAGAGAAGAGCAAAAGTGTGTGTGTGCTGAGATGTTTGAAAAGATTTGATGAAGAAAGGCAGTCGGGAGGCCAAGAAGCTGTCTCCTTAGGGCTGGGTGTTTGAAACTGTCGCCTTGGCCGGGCATGGTGGCTCACGCCTGTAATCCCAGAACTTTGGGAGGCCGAGGCAGGCGGATCTCAAGGTCAAGAGACGGAGACCAGCCTAGCCAACATGGTGAAATCCCGTCTCTACTAAAAATGCAAAAGTCAGCTGGGCGTGATGGTGTGCACCTGTAGTCCCAGCTACTCCGGAGGCTGAGGCAGGAGAACCGCTTGAACCCAGGAGGCAGAGGTTGCAGTGAGCCAAGATCACACCATAAGACTCCAGCCTGGGCAACAGAGCGAGACTCCATCTCAAAAAAAAAAAAAAAAAAAAAAGTTGTCTCTTGATTTACTGATCACCTGCTCATAACTGGGGACAAAATTAACACGAGCCCTGCCTGTTGGAATCTTATGGTTTGGTTAGGGAAATGGATAACTTAGTCTGCAGCACTATCCCATTTGGTAGATGCAGAAGAGAAATACGGAGACTTCAGGAACATTGGCACCAGCCACAGTGGTGCAGGCAATGCTTCCTGGAGAAAGTGACTTCTGAATAAACCAGCCACAGTGGTGCAGGCAATGCTTCCTGGAGAAAGTGACTTCTGAATAAACCAGCCACAGTGGTGCAGGCAATGCTTCCTGGAGAAAGTGACTTCTGAATAAATATCTGAAATTTGCGTGGGAGTTGGCAGTGAAGAGAAGGAGTACAAAAGGGCAAGGGACATGTGCCATGGGAAAATCCATGAGTTGAGCAAGACTCGGAGGCATGGAAAAGACGTTTCCTTCAAGCAGGACTTCCTGTATGAGGTGCAAAGTGACAACCCTCTCAGGAAATGATTCTCCAATTTGAGGTCTATCAGAATCGCTGAAGGGTGTGTGAAAACTCAGATTGCTGGGCCCCTCCTGCATAGTTTCTAATTCTGTGGCTCTGGGGTGAGGCTGACAATCTGCATTTCTAACAAGTTTCCAGCTGCTGCTGCTGCTGGTGGTCTGGAAAGCACACTTTGAGAATCACTGGTCTAAGGGAAGGAAAAATTACCAAATACACAGGCTCATATTGTCTTAACACAAACCTGAGCCCCGTGAAGGGGTCTACTCTTATTCTGATTTTACGGATGAGAAATATTTGAATTTGAAACTGGCTCCACTGCTCAGTAGCTCTGTGACTTTAGGCAAGTGATGGAATCTCTAGGTATCTGTTTCCCCATCTGAGATAAGGGGACTCAAAGAGAACCCACTTCATATGGTTGTTCTGAGGGTTAGATGAACTCATATTTGAGAATCATAGTACCTGACACATAATATGCTCTCAACAAATACTAGCTGCCGGTAGTATTAGTTCGTGAGGTTGAATCATTCACCCCAGATCCTAAAGGTAGCAGATGTTGAACCTGGTATTATCCATGCTATTTGAATTGGTGCAAGCTACTTCCCAACTACCTCTATTTCTCAGGCCAGCAATAGAAATGTGAAGCGGTGGACAGGGGGTGGCTCACATCTGTAATCCCAGCACTATGGGAGGCAGAGGTGGGCAGATCATGAGGTCAGGAGTTCAAGACCAACCTGACCAACATAGTGAAATCCCGTCTCTACTAAAAATACAAAATTTAGCTGGGTGTGGTGGCGCACACCTGTAATCCTAGCTACTCAGGAGGCTGAGGCAGGAGAATTGCTTGAACCCGGGAGGCAGAGGTTGCAGTGAACTGAGATCATACCCTTGCACTCCAGCCTGGATGACAGAGCGAGACTCCGCCTCGAAAAAAAAGAAAAGAAAAAGAAAAAGGAAAACTGGAGTGGCCACAAATGAAGACAGCAGAGTGTCCTGCCGCTATTTGGTAAGTGACATTTCAGAGAGACTTGGCTGAGGGGACAAAGAGAGGGACTTGTAGCCAACTGCTCCTGCCTCATCCTTTTTACCCTGGAAGATACTAAAGCACGGAGAGAATTTTTCCATGGTCGGCCAAAGAAGTGAATCCTACAATCTGTACACATCGTTTCAGAGAAGATCACTAAGACAAATGTTGAAAGAGTCAACAACACAGTAAAAGCTGATTATCAGCTATTTAATCTCTATTAAAAGTTTTACAAACAATTTGAGCTTCTTGAAGGAAAAGTGCACTCACCTCTTTGTTATATGCACTTAACAATTGTGCAAACACACACACACAGACACACTGAGTGCAACGTTAAATGTGTCTTCCAGATGACAATGTATTTCTAGATGGCTGCATGGAGATACGATTCAACATGTATAAATTTAGGCCTGTGGGGGGTTCTGTGTCCTAGCCGATCTTACAGCAAGAAACACACACACGAAGAGATATACTAGAGAGTTATTAAGAGGTGCTAACATTTATTAAGCATTTCCCAATGCTCCAGAACTGTGCCAAAATCAAGGCCTCCTCTTATTTAATACTCACTGCCAGCCTCCAAGGGAATTGCTATATTATCTTCATTTTGCAGATGAGGAAATGGAGGCCTGAAGCAGCAAAACAAGGGCTGATGCTTGCAAAGCTGACATTTAAACCCAGATTTGTGAAACGAGATGGAAAGAGTCTCATTCTTTACTTTACGTCATCGTGAACCTCTAGAATTACAAACCATCTATCCAAAAGTAAAAAAGTAAGACTAAAGTAAGAAAACGCATGTTCATTTGACTTTGTACACCAAGTCCTTACCCACTGAGCTCCACTACCAACTTCAAAATTCCACCGGGCCCACCCTGCATGGCATCGGTACAGCAGGAAGGGCTCATGCCACTCAGCACTTCTAGACTTGAGGATGGTGCTTGTGACATGGACAATAGGTGAGGGCTATGGGAGGTGGGGTACAAGAGCTTTTGGAGATTCTGCAGAAGTTCATGTGGCCACCCAGACACAGAGCCCTCTCCACCCCTCAACCTTGTGTAGGCGCTTGTCAGTGAAACTCCTGCTGTCACAAGCAGCAAGCCCAGCTCAGAGGGAGATGGGAGGGGGAACTTGGAGAAGGCATAGCCCTTGACACCTGGTTATGCAACTGTCTATGGTCACTGATGGGGTACATTCAAGGCAGACAGGGTCAGCTGATGACAGGAGAATGCATAGATTTCAGTGTTCTCTGAAGACCATCTAGAATATAAAGTCCATTGCATTCCACTGGTGTTTCCTGAACACCTACTTTGTACCTGGCACTGCACTCATCTGTGGAGCTTGAGTTCTATCCTCAAGGGCTGACTCAGCAGAGGCAGGATTGCCTCCTGGTCATGAGCCTGGGCCCTCGCCCAAGATGGCCTCAATTTGAAACTGGCTCCACTGCTCAGTAGCTCTGTGACTTTAGGCAAGTGACAGAGTCTCTATGTCTCTGTTTCCCCATCTGAGATAAGGGGACTCAAAGAGAACTCACTTCATGTGGTTCTTCTGAGGGTTAAATGAACTCATATTTGAGAATCGTACCTGACACGTAATATGCCATCAACAAATACTAGCTGCCACTATGATTATTACTTGTAGGCATTCTAACTCCAGTTTCTCTCTCTATTGCTTAGTGGCCTTGAGTTGACTTGAGAAGTTCTTTTATTCTTCGTCTAAGCATCAGAACTTTCATCTCTAAAATGGAAAGAATAGATGCATAGACTAGTTCAGAGGTTCTTAAACTTATCCGATTTTGGCTGTAGAATCTTGTTCAAACAAAATTTTGTGTGGGAATGCCTACAAGTGGAGCTTTTATGGTTGTTTTACATGAAGTCTCAGGATTTATTCCTAGCCTCAAACTTATTCAGCATCTTAGAGCCTTAGTTTCTTCTTCTGAAAATGAGACTATTCATAGAACTGACCCCATGTGATTGTTGCAATGAGAAATAGAATGGCGCATGTGAAGTGTTTAGCTCCTACAAAATGTCTTGTTTATCCTGCCTGCCACCATCTCTCCTATTTAGAGATAACTTCTCACCCACTGCTGTGGTCACAGAGGCTTTTGTTTGGGAATGGGTCGCTGGGGATCATCTCAGAAAACCACTGGATAGATGCTCTCTAACACCCCTTCTGCCTCTACTGGTGCAAGTGTCAGGACTGATAATCGGGCTCCTAGCAAGCAGATAAAAAGCACGTGCTTAGAAGTACTCAGAGCTCTTGTCAGACTGAATGTTAGGTTCAGTGAAGGCTACAGATCAATGGGCTTTTCAATATGCCAATATGTTTCCACTCACAATCTATCCTACTCGTGTGAGTGTTAGCAATAGCATGATGGTGGTACATTTGGGGAATGAGCTGGGGCAGAGGACATAGAATCTCTACAGGGTTCTTTAAACAAGCATTTTTAAAATGTAGGGATCTTTTCCCTGCTCCAGAGAGTTTAGATTTATTGAGCTGAGTCAAATAACTGTACATCCTGATGGCACTGTGCAGTCATTGATCAGCTCTGAAACCCTCCTGCACATTACATTGCCATTTCAAGAAAGAGCATGTTCTCAGAATGGCCCATTGGCTGCATCCTGCCCCCTTGTAGAGACAGGCATTCTGGGAGATAGGCAACCAATGGGTGAGAGACACTTGAACACTCAAGGTGGTTCCTAGCTGGGCTGCTCTCAGCTACTGCATATCTAGCTAAGTGAGCCAGACTCTGGGGTGACTATCCCAGAGGATGCTTCTCAATACTCAGCACAAAAAAAAGGAAGGGATAAAAGAAGAGCTTAGTCATGCTGTTTTGGTTTTAAAATTGAGAATACTAACTTTTCAGTACCAGTTTGGATTTGATAAACATTGTGCAGGGTTTGCCCATTGCTTGATGGATGCTGCACACTTCTACTTAATGCTTAATTATGGGTGTGTGGTGCATGCAGCGTGTGTTCATGAATGTGTGCATGGGTCCTGGTGTACATCTTTGAGTACATCAAATTAGCTGTGGGGTTATTTGCAAAAAATATATTAGTACTTATAAAAACACTAACCCAAGAATGAGGCCTCATTCATGGTCTAAGTACAGCAAATGTTTCCTAAATTTGGATTATGTTTTTAAATTAGTTTTTATTATAAAAGAACCACAAACTAATTGAAAATCTTTTTTTAATAGCTATAGGATGATAAAATATAAAGTTATCTGTTACCCCTTTCCCAGAGTCCAAACTTTCCCTAGAGGAACTCTCTGCTGACATTTTTAGTGAATCCATATATTTAGTGAATTCATATGTTCTCTGTACTCATATACATACTTATTTATATACTTTTAAATAAAGATAATCATATTACTTATACCATTTCTCAATTTTGTTAATTCACTTAATAATATTTGACTTGGATTTGCATCAAATTCCTATCAGATTTCAAGTTAATAGTGTAGAAGTCATTATGAGCTTTCAGTGAAGTTGAAAACTGGGGAAATGGTCAATGTTGATGCTGTGAAGGGAAAGCAGAAAATGAAAACTTAAAATATGAACCAAAATTGAGGAGAGTACAGACCAGAAAAGAAGCAGCACTAGATCTGCGTTGAGTGAGCAGGGTTTGATGAATCTGTGGTCAAATATGGGATGAGTTGTTTTTGGTGGAGGTTGACAAGAAAGACAATAATGGCTGTTCTGCAAGGGTGGCCCCCAGTGAACCATCTCCTGGTTTTCACACACTTGTGTGATCACTTCCAAATGAATTCTGAGCTGGCCTGGCACTCATGTTAAGCTATAGGATGCAGAGGAAGTAATATAATGTTGATTCCAGGCCCAACCTTTAAGAGGACTGTCACTTTTGCTTCTTACTTCATGAAATGTTCACTCTTGGGAGCCCTGAGTCACCCTACAAGAAGTCTAGCTACTCATCTGGAAAAGCCACATAGAAAGAAATAGTCCTGAGATGGCATGAAGAATATGAGAACCATCACAGTGTCTCTGTCTTCAGATGATTCCACTCCCAGTCACCATTTGCTGCAAACACTTGATCTCTCTGACCCTGAAAGAGACCAGCATAAGAACCACCCAGCTGAGCCCAGTTAACCAACAAATTGAGAATAAAATGCTGTTATTTTATAGATCCTTGTTTTGCAGTAATTTGTCACACAGCAATAAAGAACTAAACACATAGGTCATAGGAGTATGTGTTCTTTCCAGACATGTTTACAAGTGTGATACATTCTCAGGAAATAGATAAATCTGTAAGGGTGGCCATTACAATCTAAGGCTGTTCCACATGGGTTTTGAAAGTGGTCACCTCCATGATTAACACATTAGGTTTTTAGCTGAATTTGGTTTTGGAATTCCTTTGATAGAATAGGAAGAGGAAGAGCACAATTTTATCTCTGGCCAATGTCTATTCTAAACAAGAACAGAATAGAAATCTAAACTAGAAACAAGCCTACATTTTTTTTGACAGAGTTTCACTCTTGTTGTCCAGCCTGGAGTGCAATGGCACAATCTCAGCACACCACAACCTCCACCTCCCAGGTTCAAGCAATTCTCCTGCCTCAGCCTCCTGAGTAGCTGGGATTATAGGCATGCACCACCACGCCCAGCTAATTTTTTGTATTTTTAGTAGAGACAGGGTCTCTCCATGTTGGTCAGGCTGGTCTAGAACTCCCAACCTCAGGTGATTCACCTGCCTCGGGGTCCCAAAGTGCTGGGATTAGAGGCATGAGCCACTGCGCCTGGCCACCTACATCTTTTTAAATGGAGGGACAAGCTGTAGGGAGAGAAATGAGCAGACCTCAATCTAAGGGTGTTTATTAATTATATAGCAAAAGTGAAAAATTAAAAAGACAGAAAAGCATCAAGACTATCTAGAACAACTCTATATTCTGAAGGATATAATTATTTGTAAGCAAATCACTTGTCTCTCTCCTTAGGACATTGGTTGGCATAATTAGTTAATTCTTGGAAAGAGTTATGTGTGTCTTCTTTATTAATTGACATTTTCCTTTAACAAGGAACATAAGGACCAGGAAAAACTGTCATCATCAGAGAGTAATGGGTTTTCTTTTGAGAAGCCCATGTGTTTAATGAGGACAGTATCTTTTATCCTGCAGCATTCCAAAGGTATTTAGAAACTTTATGGGGCTTGAAATGGAGCCACCTCTGGCATGAAACCCAGGAACACCTCTCGCCATTTGAGGACAGGATGTGCAGATGCCAACCGAAACTACCCAGAGCACGTAATTACCAGTTGGAATTATCAATTACCAACTGGAATGGGTCCAGGCCCCAGGCTCAACTCCTGTGACAAACATCAAGGGCTATTTAAAGACCACACATGGTTTGATACCTTTGCTTTGGCCTCATCACCATCTGGGACCCCAGAGAAGGGTATATATTAAATAGATTAAGTCTTCCCTGGTGGTCAATGTTGGGTTTGAACTCGTAAAAAAGAGACCTCAGAGTCAGGCCCATGAACCACATTCGACCTTGCTGACCACCTGGTCTGGGAATATGAGCAGCAAGCTTTGAAGAACAGAGGATGCTGAAAGCTCTCATGTGGTCTCTTCTATCTGCTCCCGTCTGGGAAGCCACAATGTAAACCAGCCAGGTGCCTGGAATACTCTAGCAAAAATATGCAGAGACATAGGGGTGCTGAGAGATGAGTGGAACAACTTGAGAGACAGTCCAAACATGAGCCGGGGCACATGCATGACTCACATGCATGGCTGGCATGTGAATGTGCCTCTGAGTGTGATCTGGAAGGCATGTGAGTTGGGGATCTGTTTGTGAGTTCATATTGGCCATACAAGTATGGTTTTGTTTTCTTGTTTACCTTTCAGTTTTATTTATTTATTCAACAAATAGCTGTTGCCAGACTGCAGTACAAAGCAGAGCAAAATAAACAAGGCTCAATCCTCCAAAGCTTAGAGTCAAGTAATGGTCAAGCAAGGGATTCAGATAATTCTAATTCAGTGTGAGAGCAGTGTAAAGCAGTTAGTTGCAAATGAATTTTCTAGTGTGAATACTCATGTCTATCTGAGTGTATGTAAGAGTGTATAACTCTGGGTTATGGTGCATTTGGAAAATAACGAAAGTTTACCAAGTGGTTCCAGCAAATTTTGGCCATTGGAACACTCTATGGAGATGCTAGGGTCATAAACGGAGGCTCGGAGATGTGTGTGAGAGGTGGGAGGTAGAGGTATGAACAGGATCCTGAAATCCAAAATCTCTGGCCACAGTTACTCCACCCCCATCCCTCTCCATGGATAAATTAACATAGATTGTGGATTTCATGTTCAGAATAGAGGGAACAGCATGATTGTTACTGGGAATAATATTGTGATCTATAAAGAGATCTAGTGTGGGGTGGGTGTGTGTGTGTGTGTGTGTGTGTTTCATGTCTTGTCTTCAAATGACTTTATGGGTCACAAGATAATTCGAAACCCTCTGAAAACCTAAGAATATAAGGTTTCTGCAGTCAGTTGCCTGCTAGATTGATGTACCTTATTCTGATTTGGGTTAAGTAAATCATGCGCAAAAAGAAGAAAAAAGAAGAAGGAAAGAGTAATGCACATTTATTTCATGCCAACTACTCTTAGGCATCGATTAGAACAATTTGGCATGTGTTGTGTCTTAAACCTAAAAACCTTCCCAAGGGAGGTGTTACGATATCCTTTTGTAGGTGAAGAAGCTGAGGACCAGGTGGAGTATTTAAAATCACATGCATTTTTATTTCCAGCTTTCTTCTTCTCTCCACCATTGACTAGGCCCTCATCACCTGGATTCTTGTCATAATCTCTGAACTTGAGACACTTTCTCAACTGGAGCCCCTTATTTGAACCACTGAACAAAGAATATGATTTGAATGATGAATTTCACCAACGCTTCCAAGGATGGAACATAACTAGAACCATTCTCAATGCAGAAAAGAGAAATTCATCCAATAATTAGAATTCTTCTAGAATTCTAGATGCAGAAGACATAATTTTCTTCATTGCATGCAATGGATACCTTGGAGCTAATTATCTTCTGTTATAAAACTCCAGCTCTTCCAGAGGCTTCTAGAATGAGGTTCCTGAGAACCGCTGGATACCAGCCTATTCCCTTCTGAAAAGTCTCCTTTTGACTTTCATTGGCTTCCCTTGGTTACGTGGGTCTCTTGCTAAAGCCTCCACCTCAGAGACACCTTACTAAAGTAGATCTTCTATTCCCATTAGTCTCTGGATCCTAGTTATTTCCTCCCCAGTAATTATTACAAAGAACACTTACGGTGTTTGTTTGTTTGCTTACTTGTAAACGATCTTCTCTCATTGGCAGGTAAACTCCACAAAAGGCAGAGGCTTGTCTTTCTTGTTTACCACTGGATCGCCAGCATTGACATCATGAGTGGATAGTATGTTCTCAGTAAATTTCAATGGGGTTGAGTAAGTATCAATTAATCATACGATTTATCAAGTCCCAGTAAGAACTTTGCACATATAAAATAAAATAGTTATGTATAACCCTCCTCCTACACACACACACACACAAATACACACACACACACACACACACACACACACACACCCAGAAACATCCATGTTTTGGTTTTTCTCTGTTTTTCCTTAACTTCCTGAACTTAGCATGCCATGAAACTGCTCTTCCCAACAAGCAGGATCATTAAATATTCAGCCCAGTTTATCTTTGCCTGCTCAGATCACGTTAGCCTGAAGGCCTCAGCACAGTCTTTTGGGAAGAACAAGGATCTCCTGGATGAATGGCAGGAAGCCCACCGCTCGGGGCAGGAAGTGATGGAGAAGGAGGGGGCGGAAAAGGAAACAGGCCCCCCTCAAGCCACTGAAAGAATGATGGGCGCATCGCCTAGATGTCGACAACATCTGCTTGACTCAGAGTTGGTCACAGTCATTCTGTGTCTTCAGCAGGAGGAGCCCACTGGCGCTTTTGGGAACAGCACACACTGGCAGTTATGCAGGAAACAGGCTGCTGGGATAGAGTGAATTTCCAGGCAGCGGGCCTGCCCAGACCTGCAGCTCCCACCCTGCATTCAGGCACGCACGTGTAGCAGCCCCGTTGTGGTGAAACTGGAATGTTCTGAGCCTTGTGAAATCAGAGAGCTTTTCCATGGGCCTTCATCGTGCAGCCATTCCATTTCATTTTTATTTGTCAAATTTTGGTTTTGCTCTGATTTCAGTCAGTGCTAAAATGAGTATTAACACACTCATTTGTGAACATCTAAAAAATTAGAATGTCTGCGGATGGTATATATTTATTCATTCACAACACACATATATCCCTATATTGCCTCTTCCAGTGAAGCTATAATGATATCCTAACAATAGGTAACATTTTTGAAAGCTGTGGCTGATACCATGCAAAGTGATTTATGGAGTAGGATAGCTAGATTTAGCAAACGAGAATAAAGGACACCAATTAAGCAGTATGTCCTAAATACTTCATGGGGCATATTTATACAAGCTAAAGAATTTTGAGGTTTTTTTAGTCTGCAATTCACATTTATGGTGGAATTTTCTACTTTACCTGGTGACCTTATTTATGGGTGTGTCAGTTTCCTAAGCCTGCTACAAAAAAAAAATTACCACAAACTGGGAGGCTTCATACAAGCACCCAGAAAAAAGGTATTCTCTACAGTTCTGGAGAATACAAGTCTGAAATCAAGGTGTCAGCAGGGCCATGCACTCTCCAAGAGTCCATATCATCCTTCTTTGTTTCGTCCTAGCTCCTGATGGTAGCTGGCAATCTTGAATGTCCTGTACCTTGCAGTGGCTTTGCTCCAGTAGTGATCTCCATCATTACATGATGTTCTCACTGTGTGGCTGTCTCTGATTCTCTTCTCTTCCAATAAGGACATCATTCATATTGCATGAGGGGTCCACCCAACCTCAGTTTGACTTCATCTTGACGAATTATATCTGCATCAAACTCTATTTTCAAATATGGCCTTTAACTCTGAGATACTAGGGGTTAGGACTTCACCGAATCTTTTCAGGGGACACAATTTATCCCATAGCATGTTGCCCATATTCAACAAATAGTTGGTAACCAACAAATAATGTTGGTTATCTCGGTTTTTTTTCCTTCATAGGATAACTTGATTTGGTTCACTATGAGAAAACTGAGTCCAACGTGTAGCAAATAACTTGTCCAAGGTTGCACTCCTGTAAGAGAGAATCGCAAGTCTGGAACCCAGCAGGACAGTCAAGGAGCGCACACTAGTGCTCCTGACTCCACACAGTCCCTAGATATGTGAAAACTGCTCAACTGAAGGCGTAAGAACTCAGGGCTGTGGTCTCTGATTAGAACAATCTCCATGGGGCCTGGCCATGGGCCAGTCCTGAGCCTCTTTGGCTCTGGGTCCTGATATCTGAAATAAAAAGGTTTGCATAGAGCTGTGCTATCCTATAGGGGACCTACAGCCACACGTGGCAATAGAAAGGTGGCTAAATGGAACGGAGATAGCTTCAGGATCACACACATACCAGATTTTGAAGACTTCATTCAAAACAAAAAATAAGGTAAAAGAGCTCCCTAAGAATTATTTAATACTGTTTACATGTTGAAATAATAGTATTTTGGATATAATGGTGTCAGTAAAAGATATTGCTAAAATTAATTCCATCTGTTTCTTTTTACTTTGTGGATTTCATATTAAATGTTTTTATTTCACTATTGTCATTATTTTTGTTCATCTGTTTTCTTTCCTACTTTAAAATTATTTCATTCATAGCCTGCACTAGCTTACATTACTGATACTTGGACTTTTTTGTTTGTTTTTTAAAAAACTGTCTGTTTAACTGTGGAACACTGCATTCAAGCACAACAAAAGATGTCCTCAATAAAAATTAGTTTTATTTATTTAATCACTTATTCATTCAACAGATGTTTATTGATCACATCCTAGACACCAGGTACTTCTCTAAAACTGTGGATTAAATAGTGAACAACAGAGATGACATATCTTCCTCCCCTATTGGACACAGACCACAAAATGCATGCTCTAGGCAAGGTGTTGACCATATCGACCTATGACAATCTTACCAGCAGTGTGGTGTTGATGTCTACCTATTCTCCAGTTATTAAAATCAACTGATCTTTTTAATGAAGAAACAATGAACAGAAACAGGTTTAACTTTGTCATGGTGTTGAGGCATTTTCAATCTTTAACTTCAATATATAAAGCAAACAAAACTGTGAGTAGAAGAGAAGTTAGAAAAAAAAAACACAAAAAATGAACATTTAATTGAGACTTGGGTAAGGCATAAGAGTATTTTAACCCTAAACAATTTCCCTAATAGTAAACATGCATTAATTTGAATCTCTAAAAACAATATTTGTATTTAAACAATTATATCATAAAGCATGTTTGACTTTATAAAATATTATTTTGAATGTAAATTTGTAATTTTGAATATATAAAAATATAATTGGGTCAAGTAAAATATCTAAGAAATGGCTGTATTTAAAATATTGATAAAGAACATTACAAATCATTTTAGCAAAAAAAAATCACCACTATCCTACCATCTTAATAGGTTTATTTCTAGTTTTTGTTTTTTGCAAGTTATTTTTCATCTCTGTCTACATGTGTATATTTACATATTGTAATTGTAGTACAAGTATTATTTTGCATTATTTTATTTATGTATCTTTCATCCATCTATCTTCAGAGTCATAATAAACAACAAATGTCTGCTGACTCATTTGTCTCTCCGGGAATTATCTGAACACCCTGACTCCCTTATTTGGTCAGTATTCCCTTTTTAATCATGAAAGGACTGTTACTATTTTCTTTTTAGCAATGATCAGAGTTGCGTTTTTACTGTTTTGTGCGTGATTCTTTGATTAATATCTGTTTCTTCACTGAAACGGAAGTTCTTTAATGTGTCATTTTTAGCTCTCTGTTATATCCTTAATCCATGGTAAGTGCTTATTAACCATTTCTTAAATACATGGTACATAATAGCTACATAATATCTCATCACATTGATGTTGCAGTATTCTTGATATCATACCACTATGGTTGTACACAAATTTGGTTCAGATATGTTTCTTGAATAAAATACAGTATAATCAACATCTTTATGCATTTAATATTGTAAAAATGTATTTTCTTAAAATAGAAATCACAAGGTCAACAATTATGAAAATTTTTATGGCCCTTGATGTATGTAATCATAGGACATTCCAAAAGGGCTAGGCCCATTTATAAACAAAGTGTGACTATCAAATGATGAAACTGTTTGAACCATTTATGATTATAATGTAAAAATATGCATAGCATAATTAATTTAATAATATTAAAGATTATAAGGAAGAAACTTCAAAACATCCATAAGCACACTATTCAAAGATGATCACCACTTATCATTTCTTCCAACCTGTGTTTCAAATGTATGACATATGTGTGTGAGTGTGTGTATGTGTGTATATGTGTCTAGAGACAGATCCCAGTTTTGTCAGTGCTGAATCATAAAATTTACATGGCTTAATACCCTGCTCCTCTTCTTCCATTTGCCATTACGTAGTAATAATTTTCAAATCCTCTAAAAACCTAATTTTCATGCTTGCATCTAACTTTATTTTATAGATGACTCATAATTTAAATGTCCTGTAAGATTTAAAAATTGTTTTCAATTATTTCATATTACACACACAGTAGCATGGATCATTTTTTTGTATATACAGTTGATTCTCATTATTTACAGTGGCTATGTATTATCATGTCACCTTGAACACTGAATTAGTGAATACTGAATTAATCTCTTAGGGGAAATGTGGGGTTTTGTTCCTGCAAGCCTCTGATCACAACATTTTCATCAACTGACCAATACATAAATTTATTTTATGTGTTTCTGATTGAACACCTTACTGAGTTTATATTATTTGTTCACTAACATTGAACTGCGGGCTAGTATTACTCTAACTCTTGCCTGAAAATTTCTCTAACATGGGTGTTTTCTCCCTAAGGCACATCACAGCCATCCTGCACTTAGAGGCACCACACAGCACTTCAGCACTGTGCTTAGGGGTCATTTTTTTTTGAGATGGAGTTTCACTCTTGTTGCCCAGGCTGGAGTGCAATGGTGCAATCTCAGCTCACCACAACCTCTGCCTCCCAAGTTCAAGCCATTCTCCTGCCTTAGCCTCCCGAGTAGCTGGGATCACAGGCATGTGCCACCACACCCGGCTGATTTTGTATTTTCAGTAGAGACGAGGTTTCTGCATGTTGCTTGGGCTGGTCTCAAACTCCTGACCTCAGGTGGTCCGACTGCCTCTGCTTCCCAAAGTGCTGCGACTACAGGTGTGAGTCACTGTGCCCAGCTCATTTTCAACAGTGAAATCACCAGCAAAAAGCATAAAAATATGGGGGTTTTTGGAAAAGTGGCAATGAATTGACTGCACAAAGGACATTGTTTACAATATGAGAGTAGAACGTTGCCTCGTGCCATCTTAGATGGAAAGGCGGTGCATCCTGGGTGACTATAAGTTTTTTGTTGTTCTGTGTGTGTTCACAGATGACCACAGGAGTGCCTTCAGTATTGATTTGGGGATTACAAATACTTTTAGCAAAATAGGCATATTTGCAAGTGCAAAATCTGTGACCAATGAGGCTCTAGACTGTATATCTTTGGGGATATTGGATATCTCTACTTAAGTCCTTGGGATAAACATGAAGTAAAGTCTACCCCTAGCATTCCTTTAAGAGGGTAGAAAATGCAGCTATTTGATAGCCATCTATGCCCTTATCTTAGAAAAGGAGGTTTTAGTGGTGCCTTCTGCCATGATTAGCTCAAAGTCCTCATTAGTTCACTCCATTTAGCACTGAGATCTGACCTGGATTCCCATTTCAGATGGGCCACTTCCTATGAAAGTGACACTGAGCCAGTTTCTTCACCATACTGAGCCTCATTGTTTCCATCTTTAAATTGGTTAACTGTAAGACTCGCCTGTAAGGGTTGTTGCAAGGAACAACTGGGTTAATACAGGTAAAGCATGGGACAGCCGCCCTGGTCAGATTCAACAAATCATAGTATGAGTAGAATGGCGTGTCTGGAAGGGCGGCTCTCCTAGAGGCCGAATGCGTGCTAGCCATCCAGGACAGCCGACGGGGATCTGTAATTAAGATTTTTATGTTAAACTCCATGGGCTTTGTACAACCTGAGAAAGGACAAGAATCCATAGTTATCATCTAAGGATCAAAAGTTACCAAAATATCCCCATTCTGGTTCAAAATCAATCTCTTCATCAGTTGACTTCAACCTTGAGGCCTTGGATTGTAGCTCAGATTATCAAGTGATACATTCTCTCTTGTCCTCAGCCATAAGTTACCTAAAAAGTCAACTGAAAACCACCATTGTGATGCAGTGGAAAAATCACAGGATTTTGAGCAGTACTGACCCACATTTGAATTCCTAGTTATTTCTCTTACTCAATGCAACCTTTAGCCCAATCACACTATCCTTCAGAGAGTCAGGTTTTCCATCTGGAAAATGGACAAGGAAATATATAATTTTTATTTATGTAATTTTTTTTGAGACAGGGTCTCACTGTGTCGCCCGGACTGGAATACAGTGGTGCAATCTAGTTCACCCCAGCCTCCACCTCCTGGGCTCAAATGATCCTCCCACCTCTGCCTTCCAAGCAGCTATCATGCCTAGCTAATTTTTTATTTGTTGTAGAGACAGGGGTCTCACTATCTTGCCCAGGTTGGTCTCAAACTCCTGGGCTCAAGCAATCATCCAGCCATAGTCTTCCAAAGTGCTGGGATTACAGGCATGAGTCACTGTGCCCAGCCTTGTAACTTTTATGTTTGATGAAGAAGTTTGTCAAGTTATTTTTGGAGGTTCTAGCCTGATGGTCAGCACCTCGTAGGTGCCACGTAACTGCATCTATTGTGAGATTGCCTGCCTACATTGCCTGTGTGTTATGAAAACTCACTCCGAATTTGGTTCTTGTAAATATTTCTGTAACTTTCCTGTGAATTAATTCACATTTTCCATTTTGCTTTCTCTTTTTCAATCTTTTTTCTCCTGACAGAAAAAAGAATGGAGCTAACTGTATCACAGGACAAAATCTTTACTTAGAATCTGAACCTGTAGCAAGAAGCAAAATATATTGGCATGTAAGACAAGGCATTGCACTGACTACCATTTCCTTGAAATCTATTTCCAAAAATCCTGAGGGAGGTGAGACTCTCATAGAAAGACAATAGAGGGATGACACGGAATTGTTATAAAATGATGACTGTTCCAGTGCCAAACGGGAATTTAATAAAAAGGAAAAAATATTCCTATCCCTTTTCTTCCCAAAACTGACAAAGCTGTTCAACATAATTATTATAGGTTCCCTCCCAAACACTCATGTCCTTGGGGTACTCAATATTCAACTCAATACTCTGAAGCTAGACTTAATTTTCCTTAAAGAGGGAAGTGAAGAGACTTTTTTTAGTTAATAATTTAATAATTCCAAATTTGAGTTAGATACAACTAAATGTATTTTTCAAATGATATACATATATATATGCTTATATACATACATGCATACATATATGTACCTGCATACATGCCCTTACCCAGAGAGACAGATTTATCTGAGGGCTGTTTAACTAGTTACCTTGATGCTGGAGCTATTGATAATAAAGTGGTGGTTTTATTATTATTTATTATTATTTTTATTATTTGTGCGTACTTTTTTTTTAAAGAGTGAGAGAATTGCATCAATGTCAATTTCATGATTGTTATATTATAGGACAGTTATGTAAGATGTTACAATGGAGAGAAGTAGGTAAAGGCATAAAGGCCTCTTGTATTATTCCTTATAATTGTATATGGATATTCACTTTATTCAAGGTAACAAAGTTGTAAAAAGGGAGGGGGAAAAAGGAGGACATAGAAAGAGGAGAGAGAGAGAGAGAGAGACAAAGGAAGAGACAGATGCAGAGAGATGGATACACAGACAGAGAGAGATTGAGAGAAAAAAAGAATGGGAGAGAGATAGGGGAGAGTAAGACGCAGAGAGACACACAGAGACAGAGACACACATACAGAGAGAAAGAGAGATAGAAAGAGATGGAGACAGAGACAGAGATTGAGAGAGAAACAGACAGACAGAGAGACTGGAGAAGAGGCACAGTCCCTCTGCCTTGGGAAGTTGCACCCAGCCCACATTTGCCTACAGAATGTGTGCCCTCCCCTCACCTGGCTCACATCATTTCAACCTTCAGATCTGAACTGCAGCATCCTTCCTTCCTTCCAGCCATCCTCCTGGCTCCTTCTGTCCTTCCAACCCTGCCTGAACAACCTCAGTCGCTTCTATCCACAGCCTCCTCAGGACACCTCCTCAGGACACCTGGCATCCTTTACCTTAGTCATTAAATGTTGATTCATCCATCAATATTCACCTCCCCGTGAGGGTCGGGGCTCTGGAGACAGGGCCCATCTCCTGAGCTCCCCTTACCTTCACCTAGGTTTGGCCCAGCACTCGGCACGTAACGGGTATTTAGTAAAGGTTTCATACAAAAACACTTTTCTGTTGTTTAGCGATTTCATTCTTTAGTAAAAAATGTTTGGAAAGCTCCCCTGTCTAATGGATAATTCAAAATATGCCTTTCTGCTGACTTTCCAGGAATGGAGACAGTAGCATTTACTGTCTTTAATTCCTCATCATCTAAAGGAAGTGGAGTAAGACCCCCAAACAGAGATGGCCTCACTGGGCCCCTCCATACTTTGGACCTGGGCCACTCGGCCATCTGCATTCCTCCCTCATATGCCAGTGCCATGGTCCCTCCCTGCGCCTGACTCTGCATCCTTGCTCATGCCTTGGTTTCCTTGTGGCTCAGCTCCCTTGGCCTGGCATGTGACTACTCTGTGTATGTTCTCCATCTGAATCATGACCCTTCCCCTTAAAGTTCAGGTCCTCTGAGATCCCCTCTGTCTGTTATTCACCCTCCTCTTTTAGGATTCCATAATGCCCTGGACTTCTCGGTGATAATAATTGCAGGTGGAGTTTCATCCTCCAGGTCTGTGACTTGCAGCGAGCGGGGGTCCTGTGTGTCTCAGGCACTGCTTGTGGGTTCTCCTCATGGTGCTGACCCTGAGGACTGGATGTTGGAGCATGCTGGTGAATGCATCAGCACTACTCTTCTGAGGTGGGGCTGCAGGACCCAGCATGCCTGGTCCATCCTGCTGGACCTTCTGCTTCCAGAAGCGTCCCTTGACTTGTCCCATCAGCCTTCTCCCATGGTCTTGGGATCCCATGATCCACCAAGACTGTCATCACACTAAACCCTCATGTTTTGTTCTTGCTGTTGCTCACATGCTCACCTCCCTGCCCAGGCTCTCATCTACATAAGGGCCGAGAATACGTTGTACAAATCTTTGTCATCCCAGCACCTGAAATGGTGTCTCACATGCAGGAGGTAGTCAGCAAATGTATGTCAAGCAAACCCGCCCTGTGTGTCTTTTCTCTCATAGTTACGGCTGTGCATATCAACATGCTGTGGGTATGCCTGAATTTATTTCCTACTGAGTGGTCTCAGGGATCCTGGACTTGAGTGTGCACTCTCTGGCTTGAGTACAGCAATCTCCATGGATATCACTGTGTATCACACCCACCAGGAAGCCCACATGCGAGACTCTTTGAGTCAAGCCGTGTGACATGGACCTGGGACTACCACGGGTTTCAAAAGATCTCCAGGTGGTTGGTTCTAAGGTGCACTCAGGGTGGAGAACACTGGCCCAAGAAGGAGCTAAAATTTACCATTAAGTAACCAAAATGAGCTGAATATTCCTTTGAAGAATTAGGCAAAAAGTCAGACATTAGATGTAATAGCGCAAATACCAGGAGTGAGCAAGCAGGTTTGAAATGGAGATGCAAATACGGACTCTGAAGGGATATTCCAGGCTCCAGGTGTCCTGGCAGGGAAAGTCTGTAATTTCAGCTATGTGGGGGAGGGAGCTGTAGCAAAGAGGTTCTGGTTCTTGGGTCCTGAGTCCTGGGTCCTGAGTCCTGTATCCTGGGTCCTGGGTCCTGGGTCCTGGGTCTTGGGTCCTGAGTCCTGGGTCCTGGGTCCTGGGTCCTGGATCCTGACTCCTGGGTCCTGTGCCAGGCTAGTAGGTAGGCTCAGGAGAAGAGGCTGGAGAAGCTCTGAGAGAGAGGAAAGAAAGGCTGCTGCCTTCCACTGTATTCTAGGGGACAGGGTAAAGGGGTAAAAAGGAAGTAAAAGGAAAAGGAAGAAAAAAGACAGGGATGAAAAGGAGAAAGGGAAGAGTTTCGCAAGTTTGGAAAGCCAAGGGCTTCAGGGTGAATCAGGGTCAGGAGAGAGAGAGAGGCATTGGAGGAAGGGTGCTTATGGACTGGGCCCTGTTCCGTTTTCTCCAGGCACCAGAAGCAAAGATCTGTTTCTTTTCAGTTACTCTTGACAGCTGAACTAGGCTGTTTTGAAATGAGGCTTCCTGCCAACATGGTGCCACGCAGGCCCTAAGTGTGTATGTGTCTGTGTGTGTGTGTGTCTGTGTGTGTTTGTATTTGTTGTCTTGGTATATTTGTGTATATGTCTGTGTACGTCTTTGTGTGTCTATGTGTCTTTGTGTGTGGTGTGTGTCTGTGTATTTGTGTCATGCATGTCTAAGTAGGTGCTCACGTGTGTCTGTGTGTGGTATGTGTCTGTGTGTTTGAACATGTGTGTTTGTGTGCTTCACTGTGTATGTGTCTGTGTGTATGTTTGTGTGTATCTATTTGTGTATGTATCTGTGTGTATCTCTTTGTGCGTGTCTGTTCCTGTGTGTGTGTTTGTGTATCTGGGTATCTGTGTGCCTGTGTCTGTGCATGCATATGTGTGTGTGCGCACGTGTGTGTGTACCTAGGCAGTCAACGCAGGAAAGTGTGGGCAGACTCGGTCTGGAGCCAGGCTGCTGAGACTCACACGCTGACCCTGGCACTCCCACCCCTGTGACCTCACGAAGTTGCTCAAACCATCCTTGACTCACTTGACTCACTGGTAAAATGGGGATCATTATACGACCTGCCTCTTGGGATGGTCGTCCTTGCGACACACAATATACAGACATGCCAGGTACACAGGCAGTATTCAAACACAGAAATCATAGGCATCCGAGTATCCTCTCCAGGCAGCAACTCTGGGGCCAGGACACCTGTCTTCTCTAGTACCCTAATTTCTTTAAGATGACCAATTTGCCTCTGTTTTCTCAGGGTTGAGGGGCTTCCTGGGACCATAGACTATTCTGTGTTAAACGTGGAATAGTGCCGGGCGAGTCAGACAAGTTGACCACCTTATGTGTCATCTTTCACCCCCAACCCAATTCCCAATCTCAATCCCATTCAAGGGTCTGTAGACAGCAAACATGTAAGTACAGTTGGGGCTCTAAGCCAAGAAGTTGCCTAAGGCCTGGGATCACTGTTTAACTCTTCCTGGGGTGCTGTTGCTCCAGTGTGTCTGGGCAATCTGTTGCCTAATGCCTTCCCAGAAATGGGCACGGTTGGGTCCAGAGGGGAGGCTAGGAGCAGAAGAGAGGCAAGGATGGCTGGGCCTTGCAGGAGGTGACTCAGCAGTGAGTGCACGGTTTTGTCACGACAGGCCCCCTTTCCTTTGAATGCCCGTGCACCCATGACATGCCCCACCAGTTGCCATGAGTCAAACAGGATGAGGTTCTCTGGGCTGCCGCTCAGTGCAGGGGCCGTGGGGGCCAGATCTGGCCTCCTCCCTGAGAACTTCCCAGTAGGAGGAGGTGGCCCCTCCCCTGGGCTGAAGCAGGAGCTGCAAGAGCCAGGCCAGGTCTGGGGAGAGGTTGCAGCTGCACCTGCTTCCTGCTGGCCACCCCGTGGAGAAGCCAGAAGCTGAGTCACTAGAATGACAAGCCTCTGCCATTGCACAGGAGCTGTGAACCAAGGGAGCTGGTCCCTGAACACAGCTTTTGGGGTGAACCTCCCAGTTTGGGTTATTCCAAGCCAAATTCTTCCAAGCAAAAATGTGATCAAGGAGGCTTCTGGGCTCAGCTACCCAGGGCAAGAAAGAAATGATCTTTATAACGATTTTTGTCACTGCCACCATCCCCGTTATTTATCCCTCCTTCACCAAGCACCCACTGTATGCCAAACTTTTTATACACTTTCTATCAGCCAACCTTTGAAATAGCTCTGGGAGATATTTCTTATTGTCCACACTTAATGCACAATAAAATAAGGACGTTGGGCGATTCTAGATTCTAGACCTTGGACTCAGCCAGGGCTGTGACTGGCAAACCCTGGACTTTTAGCCTTTTCTGCACCCGCCGAAATCCTGCCTCTCAGGTCTAACCACCCTAAAACCACATTTGACAGATGCTGAGCCCTGGGCTGTGTTCAGGAAAAAAAAAAAAAAAAAAAAAAGGGAGAGAATAGAAAATTGGATTCAAAGAAAGTATGAATAGAAAGGAATCTAAAAAATGCAAATATTGCCTTTGCAAGAAATTATTTATGAATTCACAGTTCTCTTCCCATGTTTCTGACTCAGTTTCCTTTTGTATTGATTTAGGGATCATCTTCAATGCAACCATACACATATTTCCCAGAATGCTTTAGGTTCACGGTGTCGGTTAAGGGATCCCTGTATGCTCAGCGGAGGCATCTGCCAGATCACACTTCCCTTACATGCCTTTGCAATACTGTCAATTCAGCCTTATACATACATTTGAGTTAATCCACCTGATTGCTGTTATTCAACATAGATCTGGTTATGTTATTTATTCATTCACAAAATTTGCTTTAGAGAATCTGAATTTATTTTATTTTATTTATTTTTTATTTTTGAGACAGACTCTCACTCTGTCGCCCAGGCTGAAGTGAACTGGCGCGATCTCGGCTCACTGCAAGCTCCGCCTCCCGGGTTCACGCTATTCTCCTGCCTCAGTCTCCCGAGTAGCTGGGACTACAGGCGCCCACCACCATGCCCGGCTAATTTTTTTTTTTTTTTTTTTTTTTTGTATTTTTAGTAGAGACGGGGTTTCACGTGTTAGCCAGGATGGTCTCCATCTCCTGACCTCATGATCCGTCCATCTCGGCCTCCCAAAGTGCTGGGATTACAGGCGTGAGCCACCGCGCCTGGACAAGAATCTGAATTTATTATACTCACCCCTTGTTTCTACTCGATTGTTCAGGTCTCCTCTGTGCACATTTTCTGGAGGGGTCGGTGCTGTCTGGGGTCTGTGCCTTTCCCTGTAGTAGGACGTCCTTACACCCTTCTTCGCCTGGAAGTCTCTTCTCCATCCTTCAAGCCTTAGTTCCCCCAGGGAGGCTTCTCTCACTCCCCTTAACCCTGACTGCAGCTGCCACAGAAACTTGCAATAACACAAACCCAACTCTCAGCACGCACCTCTGCAAAAGTTTCCAAACAGAAATGAAAATGAGAGTTGTCTGAGATGTTTCTTAAAAATGAAGATTCCCAGGGCCCATCTCCTAGGTGTTTTGATTCCATAAATCTTGCCTGGGGCCAATGAATCTATGTTTTTAACACATGCTCCAGGTGATTCTGATTTAGACACTTGCTTCTTGGGCCATTCTTTTAAAAGACTCCACACTACTGTCATTACTTATTTATATCTCCGCTCTCTGCCAACCTCCGCCTACCTGTCATCCCTCAAAGGTCAAGAGCTCTCAGGAACAAGAACAGCATATTTTCATTTCTAAGGTGCTGGGACACCACAGATAGTCAATAAACCTGTGATGACTAAACTCGTTAGGCAGTTTGTCCATAACTACTTATTAAGCACCTACTATGTTCATGAACTTGTCCTAGGTACTGGGGAGAAGCAACAGAAAACAAAAAGGACAAAAATCCCTGCCCTACGGATCAAGCAATAAATGAGTGAATTATGAAGACTAGATTCAGAGTGTCTGAGCTTTAACAACGATGTATTGGAGGCTTGTCATTTGCTGGACATTAAGTATCTTCATGGATACTATATGATTAAACCCCACAATACATAAGAGATAAATAATATGAGAGAATGATTGCTGTCATTTTTTTTAAGCACTGAGGAAACTGAAAATCAGAGAGGCTGTAGCTGTTGGGTGCTACACTGTTACTTGCTTGTAGAGTCTGGATTTCAAGGCTGGCATGTTCCGTTTCTAGCACTGAGTCCTTGGTTTCCTCTCCTGGATTCCTCTGCTGCAATGTCACACCCCACAAGCGCAGGCCCATTCACATGATACGGGAGACCTTTCTCAGCAAAGCCTAGGTAGTTCAGCAGCTGCGTGAAGACATTCATCCGTGATGGCGTTCTCCCCAGCAAATTCACCTGTGAAGCAACCTGTGAGACTCACCTGTGGAGCTACCTGCACCGAGGTTCCACTGAGCCAGTCAGTTAAATGTATATCAGCACAACCATGTTTCATGAAAGGAAGCCTGTTGTCATTCCTCATGCTTTCATCAAGAGGGTTTAGAGCAGAGGAGGTTGAAACAGCTTTCTGTTTGCACAAAAAATCTCAGATTAACAGTACACCTTGAAAATAGGAAAGCATCTGACTTGGGCTTTTCCGTCAACAAGCCCAATAACTTGGAGGAAATTATTAACATACAAATAGACAAGCTTCCCATTAAAACAGCAGTCGCAGACAGTTCTGGAAAAGACCTCTTCATGCAGAAAGCAATTACGACGGGAAATCGAGTCCAATTCAGGCCCATTTGCAGCAAGCTTGAAAAATCAAAATGTACCCACTCATAATCATGTAGACAACCCAGTTGTTGAGGCGGGGCGGGGAGACCAGTTCTTTATTATTATTGCAATTATTATTTTACTTTTAAAGAATCCAACTTTATAAGCTCCAAATCTTAACTGACTCACAACCTCTGCTCAGAGGGTTACAGCAAAGGGCAGACATGCACACTCATATACTAGCAAGACAAAACAAAGCAAAACAGCCCATGTGTATATAAATAGGTTTTTGGTTAGATTTCCAGAGGTTAATAGTGTTTCTAGCTGAGATTCCACTCAAATCGAGAACTTCTAAATAAGTAGCCATTTACTTTTTGAGTGTGTGTACCCTCTGACAGTGAGGGGCCTCAGCCCTGGGCCCTTCATTATTTTAGGAGAGCTGGAATGTACATGGCCAGAAACGTCAAGACATAGTTGACTCTAGAGAGAAAAGGTAGGACCTAACAAAGGTGCAAGCTCCAGGTAAAGACAAAATGATTCCCAGCAAACATGAACGTGTTCCTCTCAAACGGCTGTGAAAGGACAATGGGGAAAAAAGGTAGAAGATAAGGATGCTTCCATGAGATTACATATCACCCCATAACCTTCTCGGAGGTGCAGGAGGTTGGTGAAGTTGCTCAAGACCACATCACAGGATTGGGTACTTAGGGCCTCTGTAGTGCCCTCCCAGATCCCTGGTCCATTCTTCCATGACAGCATAGTTTGTTCTGGCTAACGGTTCAGATTTCTGTCTTCTATGCTATGCTGCAAGCCCAGTACTACACAATCTGCAGCTACCTTTAAGGAGGCAGACCAACTCCTCACATTTGACCTAAGACACTCTACTGGTGTTGGCCCTGCCTACTTCTCCAGTAGAATGCAATGCCCCATTTTTCACCTCACTGTACACAGCTAAATCAGCCTGCTCTCATTCCATGGTCAGGCCATGCTCCCCTGGTCCCCGCCTTTGAACATGCACTTCCCACTGCCCGGATGCTGTGCTTACTCTCATCCCCATGCCTTCCTCCTTCCACATAACACACATAGTGAGCAGCCAGGTTACAGGCACCCGTAACACCTCATTTCTTTGCTTCAGCATCCTTGTCTACAGCTATAAACCTAGCTGGGTAAGTATTTGATAAAAGCCAGTTTCTCCTACTAGACGCATTGGACCATGGTGCTTGCATCATCAGAACCTAGCACAACATCTGGCCTAAGAAGGAACAAATGATTCCCCAGTGCCCAGCTCAGGCCCATCATCTAGTTCGGCTGCATAAGACCTTTTTCAATGAATGGATGGATTACTATGTGGGGTAATTGGAATCCCGTGACCTTTGTCCTTCCTGTCATCACATTGCCTGTCCGTAACAACATGACAAACCACATACGTACTTTTCCTCTTTTCCAGCTAAGGATCCTTTTGAAATGAGAAATATCCAGACACAGAAAAAGTGAATGGTAAGGGTTTTGTGTTGGTTTGTGTAGTTGTTGTTTAAATTTTGCTTTGAAGGGAAGGCTAATTGGATACTTGGAAAATGCCAAGAACTAAAACAGAAACTGTAGTGAGGACAAACTTTTCCCAACATGCCACCAAAGTCAGTTCTGAAAATTGGTCACTTGTGACATGCTTCCGATGTCAAGGAATAAATAATGTCCTTAGCTTCTATTTCAATTGTCATCATCCTAAGTCCAGAGGAACTGTACTCCTTGACTGTTTGTAGAGAGATAAGAACTGGACACATATTTCTGCAAAGCAGCCTTGTTGACTCTGACTGCAGATTCTTGAACCTCTGAGCAGTGGCAGTTTGGAGTTTCTATTATTTATATTTCACGTTAAATTTCCAGAAGGGTTGTCAGCCATTGTCTGGTTCTTTCTCTTCACTGTGATCTGGGTTTATAACACACAAGGTCTGGGGAGGTCACTTCCCCTGAGGACCCTGCCCAGGTAAGGAGAGTTTTGGTGGGTTTGGCCATCAGAATCATGTGACCCTAAGCACTCCTTACTCTAAGCCAGGCTCTTCAGAGAGGCTTTGCTAGAACGGCCCCATTCAGCTGGGAAGAAAAATTTTAGAGCTAATTCATCCATGCATTCAAACATCTTTGAGTCTGTCCCATTCAACAAACACCATTTCAGAATCTACTGGGCTGGGGCAAAATTCCCACCCTTATAGAACTCACTTTCTAATGCAGGAAACTGGTAAACGGGTTGCTAAGTACAGTTATAGATGTGTTAAGTTTAATAAAGAAATAAACAAGATGATGAGATGGCCATATTAATAGGATTCATTGTAGAAAAAGCCACAGAGTGCAACAAATGATTTTTATTCCTCCCTGTCTCTTTTCTCTTCTTCCTCCACATCCTCTCTTTCTTGCTTTCTTTTAAGTGGTTTCACTCTCTGGGAGTTGGAGCCTATTCTCTTGACAGCCTTTGTCCATGCTGCTTACACCAGGCTAATCCAGTGCACTTCTGCAGACTGAGTAAGACAGAGAAACCTCTTATACCCCGGCCCTGTCCTCAGGGTGTTTACAGCCTGGAAGAGACAGGGAAACATACAACTAATTGTAGTAATGCAAAAGAAAGCCAAGCCCACTAAGTGCTACACTGTGGCTTAGAAAATAAATGAGTTGCTCAGGCGGAGCAGACTGTTAAGACTTTTCCCACAAAAGGAGTGAGCAACAAAAGTGTGTGCAGAAAAGCTCTGGTTATGCCAAATCCAAAGCTTCCTATTTGGGGACACTGAGTCTCTTCCACCGGTAAGAACTCCTCTAGACTGGGATCCCCAATGCATGAAGGTCATGTTCTTCTCCCTGGAAAAGAGTGACATCTACCAAGAGCTTGCTGTTACTGGACAATTCTCAGGACTTAGACAGACGGTTCCTCAGCTCACTCAAGATGCCCTCCCATGAGAACATGTTTACTTTGCAAAGGTAGGGAGAATCTTTAATTGGTTAGTACCAGACATTGGAAAGAAGAATGAAAGAGGTCATGTTTTGATTCAGCTATGGGAATTTTTACATATGAAATGAGCTTAACTCATATTTCCAAGTGTGTGTACTTTGGGTTTACATAAGGCAAAATTGTTTGAAATTACCTAAAGTCATCTTTTGGTCTTGAAAACCCCATTGCTGAGAGCAGGCGTATCTTTAAGACAGAGGACAACACAAGATTCGTTCATCTCATTAGTTACCATTGAGCCATTTCAAAAGATGTCTAGGAAACTAACACATATGTTCACAGTGTAGTGTCAGATCCACATCACAGTGTCAGAGACAGGAAGGCCCCAGTACTTTGAGGTTGTCTTCTCCATTTTGTATTTTGTGTGTGTGTGTTTTACCTTTTCCAAGTTCTCTAGAATGAACTGGGGCTCTGTTCTCCTTATATAACAATATTTTTTAAAATGGTACTGCTGTGTGTGTGTTTTCTTCTGTTTTTAAACTTTGAACCAATCCAAGATTCTTAAATAAAATGATAAAGGTCTTCAAACTAGGACTTAATGTTCCCTTAAGGCTTGGAAATAGAGGCACAAAGACTGTATTATCCTCTATGTTAGCTTAGTACTTACTCTGCCCCAGGCATTAACCTCAAAACTTTACATGCTGTAGCTCAAAGAAATCCTCAAACCACAGTTTTGAGGTAAGTAGGTGACAGGACTGTCCCCATGTTACCGAAGAGGAAATTGAAGCTTCCAGATTTTAAGAGATATTTCCAAGTTCATAAACCCTGTAGATGGTGAACCTAGATTCAGTCCTACATTGACTGACTATCCCTCCCTTAGTAACTATAAACCACAAGCATTCTACTGCCAAGGCAGATCAACTCCTGTCTCTTATTTCTACCTCTATGATGTATGGCGAGCCCTGAACATTGTCCTGTCTATACCTGAGAAAAGCGCTCTGCTGTCTCCAACCTGATGTCAATTCAAGAGCTAAAGCTTTCATGAAAGTTCCCAGATCTCCTTCCAGATCTTCAAGTTAGAGAGATCTTCAAAACAGAATACATGTATAGGGTTTCTCCCTATTCTGGAAACAGATACGCCAGCCCTCCTCAAGCCTTCAGATGACTGCAGCTCCAGCCGACAGTTTGAGTGCATCTCCTGGGAGGTCCTGAGCTAGCAACATCCACTCCTGAATTCCTTACCCTCCGAAACTGTGTGAGATAATACATGTTTGTTGTTTTAAACGGCCGTATTTGGAGTAATTTGTTATTGAGCAGTTGAAAACTAATACTCCATCCTATTCCTGGGACCTGATACCACAGAGCTGAATCCCTGACAATGAAAGGGTCACTATTGGAATAAACCAGATTAAATAATGCATGTAGGGTTAAGCCATAGCTGTCCGAATTTGTTCAACCGTGGCGTGACTTTGTCAGGATGAGAGACTCAGTTCACACAGAATTATTTCCCCTCCCTCATTTATTTGTTCCCTATAGAAGAGAATGACTAATTACATGAGTATGAAGTTTAGAAAATTGGGGTTCAAGTCCTTTATTTGCTATTTATTAGATAGTCACTGGAAACTGATTTAACCTCTTTGAGATCTGATGCTTCAATATCAAACAGGGAGAGTAATAGTACCTTGTGGGGTTGTACAATTCCAGGGGCCACCAGGACTTCATAAGGATCCACTTAGATAATGCACATCAAACACTTAACACAGGGACTGGCACCTATTAAGAACTCAAGTAATGGTACTGTCATTATTATCAGTAATAATAACTATCAAGTTTCCTGATACCAATCAAGAGAAAGTTTCTTTAATTCCAAAGGCTTCTCACCATTTAACATAATCCTGATAGACAATGTGTCATAACAGCTAATTGTTCTAGAAATGTGTTCCATGCATGGATTTCCTGCATCAGAATTATCTGAAGTGTTTATTAAAAATGCAGATTCCTAAAATGAATCTCAAAACCACAGAATCAGAATCTTTGGAGTGAGAGTTGGGGAGGGAGCAGTGGAAATCTGCATTTTTTAACAAGCTCTTGAAGCATTCTAGCACTCAGAAAAGCTCCAAGAACACTGTTGTAGAAGAAAGAAGATTCATCTAGAACTGAAGGATCCAGGGTTCAAGTCTGACCTCTGACATTTCTTGTCAAAATAAGTTAGCCTTTCTAATTCTCAGTTTCTCATCTGTGAAGAGGAAGCATAAATCTGCCTTTCCTAGCTCTTAAATATCAGCTGAGACAATAATAACATTAACTGACTTGTATCTACTCTGTATGTTGTTGACAAAGTGATTATTCCTATTTTGTCTCATTGAAACGCATGACAGTCCTGTGAAGTCAGTCTTTCTCCCTGTTGAAGTTGAGAGCGGAGGTAGCTGAGGTTACATTGCTTAGTTCAGGTCACATCAAGACAGTTTGTGCATAAAGCAAGGTCTTTGACACAAATTCAAGACGCATTTTTCATTCCCTAATGTGAACTAAAATCAAGATGCTATGTCAGTTTGCTATTGCTGTGCATTTCTTTAACCGTGACTACTGCTTTGTTGTGTTACCTAGTGCAGAGGAAAGAGACCAAGGGAGGAATTATGTTCTAATTGCCCAGATCACAATTACACACGCAAAGAGCAATAATTATTTTAAAACAAAAACTGTGAGGTCATTGAAAATGCATTTCTTTAGCAACGCCGTTAGAGAAAGTGGCAGTCTTGGTGTGTCAAATAGTTCTAATTTGTGCACCATTAAACTCACTTGTCATAAATTATGAACCTGATTACCTGTGTTCAGTTTTTCTGGGTCATTATTTTGCTTCTTCTTCCTATGATTATGCAAGGAAGAAAACATTTGGAAAATTGTTTGTATCCCCGGCATGCTCCATGAATAAAGAAAAGAGCTTCAAATGGATACTTTATATTTCTATTAGTAACATTATCTGCTACTATACTATGTTAATTGGCTGGATAGGTTTCCACTGAGTTTGGAAGGTAAGAGTCTGGGATGATTTTACTTAAACTATAGGATGTGGTGTACATGTCCAATAGATCTTTGGGTGCTAAAGGTGTGGGCTCCAAGAAATAATCGCACGTCTTCCAGAGTAGCTAAATTGAGACCAAGGAGAAGCCTTTGTGGCCAGGAAAAAGCAAGTTGTATGTATTCAGTGTATTAAGCAGAGAAAACAAACTGCTTTCAAATACAAATACAACCCTGAAGTCATAAAGTAAGATACTGAACTGCCTGGGCTGATTTGAGATCCAGTTGATTCTCACATGGTAACTCCAGGCTGATAGTTCCAAGATGAGGTCTATACTCAACACAAGTGTCTTCCGTCAGAAGTAGCAGGAGTAGAACTAGAGACGAGGATTTGAGTGCAAATGACTTCTTTGGGATGTGTTCTCAGATGCACTGGGCAAGTTTAATGGGGAAGGAAGCAAGCAAGCTATATTAGGGTACATGCATGGAAGTGTAGGTTTTTTATGTGAGCAATTGGAGCTTAGTCCTACTGGGATCTCTGTGACACTGAGTTGAACACACTTCAGAATTACTGGTCCAGAGCAAGGAAGCTGGAAGGTATTTATCCACCAACTTCCATCTATCATGGATGCTCTCAGGGTGTTAAGACACTGGCACTCCTGACATTCCCTAAAGTGATCAGATAAGACTCTTGGGTGGACAATCATGAACGCTTGCAGTTAAATGCCCTTAGTTTGACTGGCGAGCTGAAGAGTTTCCTATAACCCAGAAGCCTGTGTCAGGGGTAAGTTTTTAAGGCATAAGAACTAATACTAATTTGCTAACTTAAATGATAATATCATTATTAGAGTAATGATATTTACACTACTAATGCAGCAATAGCCATTTACTCAGTGCCTGCCATATGATAGTTACCACAGTAGGTCCATTACACATCTATTTTAACCCATACAATCATCTCCTATTGAGGGTATTATCATTCACATTTAATAGATGGGGGTAGTGGGAGATTCAGAAAGCTTCAGTAACAAGTCTAGGGTTACACAGTTGGAAAAGAAAACCAGAATGTGACCCTGGGACTTTGAGCGTAGGATACATCATCTCCACATAGCAGGTTGCACATATATGTTTGTTTAATAGATGAATTGAATATACATAAAGAGTTATTTTTTTTGAGACGGAGTCTCACTCATAAAGAGTTATTTTTAACTTTTGACACTTCAAGATGGTATCTTTGTTGACTTGCATCTGTCTTGACCGTTTTCCAAACCTCACTTCTCCCTTGCTTGTTTAACCTTCGTAGAAGGCTGAACTGCATTCTGTAATAAAATGCAGATACTTTTAGTCATAGTTAAACACGTTTGTACCTTCTGTGTGGATATAAGGCCTCAGGAAATTGACACTGGAAATTTAGGGCCGGTCAAAGAGGCTCGGATATGCTATTACGGACTCTGTATGCACACACAGTCCACGCACTCTCTACGGCACCTTCCTTCCTTCAGGTTAAGCGAATGTGCTCCATTTAGCTTTATATAATATCTAGCTTTTTTCCTGTGTTGGTTCACAACAAAGATTATCAAAATTTAAGAGAAATACGTTGGCTCTCCAATAAGGTTTGAACTATGCAGATGTTGCTGGGATAGAATTTAAGAGATAAGCTGTTTCCTACCACAGGAAGTTTCTGCTACTCATAGTGGGTTCATAGCTGAAAGATAAAACTTTAAAAAAAAAGGTTTGAAATGCTATGAAACTCTTTTCCTAATGCAATCAAGCTGAAACTCCCAGGTAACCTGGTCATGTGAATAAAGATTCTCCAGAGTGATTCAGCTTTTAATCTCTTGGAGTCTCAGCCCCTAGCATGCTGTGTTAATCTACTTGAAGCCCTAAGAAAATGAGACTTTGGAATAGTAAACTGTATGACCACTTCTGTGTACTTTCTCCCACCCCCAACCCCACTCCCAAGACGCAAGAGGGAAATCAAGGCCATTTTTTCCGAAGGGACCAATGTCTGAAATATTGGCTTCTATTTCTGAATAGTTCACTTCCGAGCTTGTTTGCCCAACTCTGTAGTTCAATTAATTTCACCCTTCAGGGATTTGTAGCCATGTTGACAGGTCCAACGGCAAAAATGAAGTTTTATTGGAAAGGGTGTTTGTTGGGAAAGCAAAGGGCTCAGGGGCTAATTTGGTAATAGGCTGTGGAGACTTTCTTCCTAGGTCATTGGTTCAAATCTAGAACCTGCTTGGCAGTGATGGGAAATCATTACCATTTGACGGCTGCCTGACAGGTAGCCAGGAACATGTTGGTCTCGGGCAGCTCTCTAGGCAAAACAGCCACAGTGACAGGAGGAACGCCAACCATTACATGGAAACATAGTAACTGAATTACCAAGTTTCCCCCTCAACAACTTGTTACTTAACTGATTAATTGCTTTATCAATTTAACAGATAATGGCCCACCAAAAGACTCCAGTGCCTACCTCTTAGGTGTGAAATCTGATTAAAACCAGGACAAGAAAACTAGAACATAAAGAGAAATGAAGAACAACAGAAAAAAAAATTACAAATCTTTCTGTCAATCAGGGACTTGGACCTGAGCTAGAACATCTATACATTTCTATAACAAAGGCCAAAAATCTTAACAGGCCAGAACTGATACCAGGAAAACATGCAGAGACAAACCCCAAATAGAGTGACTGCAGGGAAAAAATTGGCCTATTTCTATCCAAAAGGTCCTGACGAGACTTACAAGGCTAAGAGCCACGTAGGGCCCATTATGGGAAGGTTGGTGCCATAATAATTTCAGCATGGCCATTCTTAGCTGGAACCAAATTACCAGATCGGATCTCCACACAAGTCCATTCCTAATGCAAGCTGAGCCAGACAATGAAAACTTGATTCTAAGCAAGGGAATTTCCTTATGTCAATGGGCTTAAGCCAAAACCTTTACAATTATTTTAATGTCATTTTTCTTTTTAATGGGACATGTAAGTACTAAAAAAATTATAGGCATTAAAAGGGTTTCTTTGGACTTCCCTTCCCCGCTTTTATAATTGCCTTTTACGGAATGGAACTTTTAATGTATTCTGAATGTTTTACTCTGATATGAGAAACTTGACCCAATCTTCATATTCTGAGATGGGTTCCTAGTATTTCCCTCTATATAACACTCAGGATAATCACAAATTTGAGCTCAACATGTGTTTTTTCCCTGAGACTATAAACCAGTGGCATTTCAGAGAGGTTACAAGATTTATTCAACATGGGTGTTGGCCAAAGAGAAGAGTGTGTTACAACGGCTTAGAAATAAATGTTTGGAGCCGGGCAACTGGTTATTTTGCAGAAAGCACCTGAACCTATCCATCTAAAGAAGGCTCATGCCTTTCAAAGTACACCAGTGCGAGACAGCATGTTGGTTTCAATATGGGTTACTGCCTTACGTTTTGCTGCAGTGATATCATGAACAACCCTCCAAATCTGAGTGGTTTACAAACACACCAGCTTTGCGTGTTGGCTGTGGCTCAGCCAGCCTTGGCCAGGTTTCGCTTCATGTCAGCTCCAGGTGCCTCTCCTTTTAGGTCCCAGGTTGCAAAGGCAGCATCTGACTGGGGAGTGCTCTTCCCATCACAGTGGGCAGATCAAGGAAGATGAGCAGAAGCACATGGAGCCTCTTACAGACTTGGCTTGAACTAGCACTTACTTGATCACGTCTGATCACATCCCGTTGGCCAAATGGGAAACACGACTAAGCCCAAAGTGGAATGGTGGGTCAAGGGGAGAGAGAATATTTGCTGAACATTAATACAATCCACCACAGTCAAATGACTTAAAGCTCTGCTGAAGAGTGATACTGTTTTATGACTTAGCACGTATACTAACAACTCTAGTGCTAACATTCATGGAGAAACTTTCTGCTTAGTACAGGAATGTGCTAATCACCATACACATCCATTACACCACGTTATCCTGTCAACAGACCTCCAACAGAGGAATTCACCCCCATTTGACCAAGGACCAATGACAGCCTGGTGCAGCAAAACCCTGCATTTCAGCCCTAAGATCTGCACAGAGGACCTGGGATTGAAGCCCATGCATTCTAGACCCAAGCCTGTGCTCTTCTGCAGTCTCTGGCTCTGTGCTGAAGATGGGAATGGCAGGAGGAGGGCAGCAATCCCCACTTATCGATGGGAGAGTTGGCTGGAACCTTCCAACCAAGATAGGCATTGCTGTCACTCAAAGAAGGAAGAATCTATTTTGGAAATAATTGGAAGATGTTTGGCTAATACTGGAGGCTAAAGTGGCTGATAAAATTTGGTAATCTCCCTTGAGGTCTGAAGTGAGATGTGACTATAAATTAATGAGGCTGACTTTATGTGCCTTGGTACCCGGTTTAGGAGAAAATTCTGAAACAGTGTCCTCATGCAGTCATCATCCTCTGCCTGGAATAGAGACTAGGAATACCTTTACTATGGTGGCTCATGCATTATTAATTGTATAGAAAGGAATGAGTCTGTTACTACAACATAAGTGTTCTGAAGGGACATAATTAATATTTTACATGTATTTAACAACTTTTAAACATCCAGTACACACTGTACTATGCAGAGGACATTAAAAACAAAAACAGAGATGGTGTCTGCTCTCAGGGAGTTTACAGTTTATAGGTAAAGACAGACCTTTGCTAGATAAGCACATCACTGGTCCTCTAATTACCAAACTGGATATATATATTTTTATTAGTATCTGAAAGAGACGGGCACAGTTTCAGGAGAGCATATATCCAAGATGAGGAAGTCTTCCACAAGAAGTGACAGAAATCTAAAAAAGGAGAGGGCCCCACGTAGGTGAAATGCGCGCGCGTGTGTGTGTGTGTGCACATGCATGCACTGCTTCTGTGACTGCACTTGCACATGTTCATGAGTGTGTGTTCTGTGCATGCTTGTGTGTGTGAGGAATGACAGACAGGGAGCATTCTGGACTGGAGAGACAATATGTACCTAGACCTTGGGTGGAATGAAAGGAGGACAGTGTTGTCATCCAGCAGGGCTTATGTAAAGGGCTGGTGCCTTGAGTTTCCTCTTTGGCTGGGACTCTCCCGAACCCTCTGGCATGCAGCTGCCTCTGAAGGAGGCCAATTGCCTGTAACTGTCCTTAACTTAAAATCAAGTTCAAAAAGAAAAGATGTCACCCCTGGTAAGATAGTTCTCACTCTCTCCTGCAGTCCATATTTTGCAAAGGGAGACACTCTCCAGCTATGACAAATTAAATTCCCATTGCCTTACAAATAACTGAGGTGTGGCTAAGGAACTGGACCCTTCACAGATTAGAAACCTCTGTAACAGAACCAGCCATGTGCCATCAGCTTGTGCGGTCAGTCCTTTGTTTAGGGCATTCAGTACATATTGCCAAAGGCTCACTATGTTCCCAAAGCACAGGAGAGAGAAATGACACCTGCAGCCCTTCCTTCCATTAAGAAGCTCCTGTCTGCTGGAGAAAACACACCCACAAGCATGCCATAGAAATACAGTACACTGAGATAGGCTCCAAGAGTTGTGAGCAACACTAAGAAGAGACCCCTCGCTCACATTATGGACTGGGATGTCAGAGAAAGCTTCTTGAAAGAGTTGAGGGTTCAGAAAATGTATGGACAATTACTAGTAACTCACCAAGCAATGCAGGGGCACCAGTAGCTCTATCAGAAAGAATAGTAAATGCAAAATCATGGAAACATGTGATAAAAAAATAAATATCCACACAATACACACACACACACACACACACACACACACACAAAGAACACATTAGAAAACACAATATATCACAATATAAATTAGAGCATTTAGCCTGCAGATCAACATTTCACGTGGAAGAAGTTCATGGATTGTTAAGCCTCCTGTTGCTCAATCTGCAGCAATATTGCTTTATGTTTTCCTTGCAAACGAGCAACTGTGCTTTTTGCTTCCAAACTCATCTCATAAGGCCTCCCTAAAGTACCACTAGAATTACTGCCCAAACTCTTGTCTGAATATTGCATATCTTTGGGAACAGGGTTGCATGCATGGTTGATTTTGGTGTTACCAGTATGGTTACTGTGTGCTTTTTTTTTTTTTTTTTTTTTTTTCTGGACTACAGTGCCCCTGAGCCCTAGAGGACTTCACAGCACATAGAACCAAGAGCTGCAATGGGCCAAATAATAGGATTCCTTACCTCCAACTCTTAGTTAAAAGTCATCTGCACCAAGAAGACTTCATCCAGTTAGGAGTCACCTTTTTTTTCTCCTTTGATTGGCCATGGGAGGACTTGCTTCACTGTGTATCCTATGTACATAAATAAACTCTCCTACTAGACTGGGGGAACCACAGGGGGCCTTGCTTAATCCATTTGGGATATAGTATAGGGTGATAATTACAGGAAGAGCTTGGAAGCTCTGCCACATTTCTGCTACCTGACTGCAGGCAGGTAATCTTACATGCCAAGCCCTGTGTTCTTCCTTTCAGAATGACAGTTCATCAAAAAATATATTTTAGGCATCTACCATGTGGCCACTCTTGTGCTAGAGGGAAAATAGACATAGATCTGGCATGACTGATTAGAGAGAGAAAGAAAAACAGAGAGAGACAAAATAGAAGTAAATAGTATTTGGAACAGTAAAGGGAATATAACTGAGGATATATTACAAATTTGGAAATCATGAAAGAGTAAAAGAACCATTTTAATAATAATACGTTTTAAAATGTAGATGAAATAGACAAATTGTTAGGAAAGAAAACAAGTTCCAACATTTTCTCATAGGAAAAATTTTCAAAACTTCCAGTACAAAACTGAAAATTTCAAGGGGGTTTGTAACATTAAGAATTGGATATACACATATATTTTTTAAAATTTTTGAATATCTGTATTGAATATATATAATTTTGTCATATATATTCTGATTGGATATATAACACATATATTTATATTCTGATTGAATATATATAACTTATATTCTGATTCAGTCAGAATGTAGATACATCCTATTTTATCAGATTTTATATATATATCTGTATATAATAGATTTTATATATAAAGTATATCTAAGTCTCTCTCTCTCTCTCTCTACATATATATATATATATATATATATATATATATATATATATATATACATACACACACACACACACCCCTACACTGGTATATATGTCAAGTTATTCAAGTAAAATTTATAGTTTAATCTTGCCTATGAACAAAAACACAAAAAAATCCAGAATAACACCTAGCAAATCAAGCATATAGATGTGTTACCCCAATAAAAAATAATAGTAACAACAGCAACAACAACAACATATCCTAGTCAAACACAATTTATCATAGGAAAGTAAAATTAGTTTAATAATGAAGGAAAATATCTATCAATACTATTAATTATATTAGCAGATTAAAGGAGACAACTTATAATCATCTTGATTGAAATGGAAAAAGAAAATGAAACCACAAATCATGATTTATTTTAAAAAATCAGTAAAGTTAAAACAAGACAAAAGAAACAATGAATTAACAATTCTTATAATCTAAGGATAGAATAATTTTCCTAAGCTAATAACACATATCTATCCAAAACCTAGAGCAAGCGTCTGTTCTTGTCAGTGAAACTATGTTATTATTGCATTAAAATCAGCATTGCAATAAGGTTACTATTACACTTTCTGGCTGACATTTTTCTGGAGGTAGTAACCAACTCTATAGGACATGAAAAAGAAATGAAAGATATAGTACAGGGAAACAAAGACAAAAAACTGAAATTTTTTGCAGATGAATTGTTGTTGACAAGAAAAAATCCAAGAGACAATAGGCTACTTATTATAATACAATTAGTAAGATTTCAAAGACATTACAGTCTGTAACTTAAAAAATGGAGAATGCTTCTATACACAAATAAGTAGCAATCAGAATGTGTAAATTTAAGCTATTCTTAATAGCAAAAATACAATGCAATAAAACAAAATGTAGGCTACCTGGGAATAAAAAAATATATAAAAATAAGATAGATATGTGTCAAAGTAGATAAAACATTAATGAAGGACATAAAACAAGATGTAAATCAATGGAGTGATATATCATGCCCAAGGTCAAAAGACATTGTACCTTTGGGATAGCAATTCCCTCAAATTATTCTATAAACATAATAAGATTTGAACAAAACTAAAGAGCTGTGACAGGAGTAGACACATTTTTTTTTTCTAAAATTTATTTGGAAAACTAAAATGCTGAAGAAGCATTTTGCATCAAGTGAAAAGGTCAAAAGATTCAGTAGAAAGCATTGGGACACAGGCTCTGTCCAGATAGGGAGAAGGATTAATTTTGATCTCTGCTTCACTCATTATTCAATAATGTATTTGAGTTGGATTAAATATCTCCATTTGAAACGTAAACTTTAAGTTTTTTTAAAAAATTGAAGTATGACTTATGGCCTTGGCATGAGAAAAGATTTCTTAAATAAAACGTATCAAGTAAAATCCTTACATGCAATTTTTAAAATGTAAGACTAAACAAAATGTTAATTAAAAATCCATAAACTGGGGTGAGGCCAAGATGACCAACTAGAAGCAGCGGCACTCAGAGGCTCCCACTGAAAAAACCGTAATTAGTTTGTGAATCCTTCACCAGCAGCCAAGATATCCAGGTTCTGTCACCAAAATTGACTAGAAGGCTGGTATGACCCATGGAGAGAAGGAAGAACAGTGTGGTGTGGCGGCCCACCTGTGAGTCACTTGGGGCAGGGGAGCCCTCTCCCCCCAGCCAAGGGAGGTGGTGAGTGAGAGTGCTACCTGGATGGGGAAACTGTGCTTTTTCACAGAACTGTGCAACCCACGGATCGGGAAATTGCACTCACGAACCCACACCACCGGGGCCTAGTGTCCTAACCCTGGAAGGCACAGATTCTTACAGTCTCTCAGCTGGAATTGGCTTAAGCATACCGAACTTGGGGGTGGGGAGGCTGGTGTACACCACACTTGGGGACTTCCTTTTTTGGCTTTGGACCTCCCCTCTGTCTCTGTATGGGGGAGCTTCATCCTTCTTCCTTCTCCCTTCTTTCTGGCCTAATAAACTCTCCACTCCTTGAAACCACTCCATATGTATCTGTGTTGTTTTATCTAAACCAGCATGAGGACAAAGAACCCTGGTGTTTGTCCACTCATCAGAACCATATCAGTATCAACAGATGAAATGACCAAGCAGAAGAAAGCGTATCAAAGTTTGAAGACCACCTTACTGAAATAAGACATAAGACAAGCACAAAGAAAAATGAATGAAAAGTAATGAACAAAGCCTCTGAGAAATATGGGACTTCATTAAAAGACTGAACCTACGATTACTTGGAGTACCAGCGGGAGACAAGGAGAATGGAAACAAGCTGGAAAACACCCTTTGAGATATTATCCAGGAGAACTTCCATAATCTAGCAAGACAGGCCAACATGCAAATTCAGGAAATACAGAGAACACGATTAAGATACTCCACTAGAAAATCAACCCCAAGACACACAATCATCAGATTCCTCAAGGTCAAAATTAAGGAAAAACTGTTAAGAGCAGCCAGAGAGAAAGGCCAGGTACCTGCAAAGGGAAGCCCATCAGACTAGCAGAGGACCTCTCAGCAGAAACTCTAGGAGCCAGAAGAGTCTGGGAGCCAATATTCAGCATTCTTAAAGAAAAGGATTTTCAACCCAGAATTTCATATCCAGCCAAACCAAGCTTCATAGGTGAAGGGGAAATACAATCCTTTCCAGACAAGCAAATGCTGAGGGATTTCCACACCACCAGGCCTGCCCTGTAAGAACTCCTGAAAGAAGTACTAAATATGGAAAAGGAAAACTGGTACTGGCCACTGCAAAAACACACCAAAATATAAACACCAACGACAGTATGAAGAAACTGCATCAATTAGTGTGCAAAATAACCAATAGCATCATGATGACAGGATCAAATTCACACAAAATAATACTAATCGTAAATGTAAATGGGTTGAACGCCCTAGTTAAAAGACACAGACTAGCAAATGGAATAAAGAGTCAAGACCCATTGGTGTGCTGTATTCTGGAGACCCATCTTACATGCAAAGACACACACGGGCTCAAAACAAAGGGATAGAGGAAAGAAGCATGGAAAGAAAAAAAAAAAAAAAAAAAAGAAAGAGGTTGCAATCCTAGTCTCTGACCAAACAGACTTTAAACCCACAAAGATCAAAAAAGACAAAGAAAGGTATTACATAATGGTAAAGGAAACAATTAGACAAGAAGAGCTAACTATTCTAAATATATATGCACCCAATACAGGAGCACCCAGATTCATAAAACAAGTTCTTAGAGACCAACAAAGAGACTTAGGTTCTCACACAATAATAGTGGGAGACTTTAACTTCTCACTGTTGGTATTAGACAGATTAATGAGACAGAAAATTAGCAAGGATATTCAGGACTTTAACTCAGCTCTGGATCAAGTGGACCTAGTAGATGTCTACAGAACTCTCTACCCCAGATCAACAGAATACACATTATCATCAGTGACACATGGCACTTATTCTAAAATCGTCCACATAATTGGAAGTGAAACACTCCTCAGCAAATGCAAAAGAATGGAAATAATAACAAAAAGTCTCTCAGACCACAGTGCAATCAAATTAGAATTCAGGATTAAGAAACTCACTCAAAACCATATAATTTCATGGAAATTGAGCAACCTGCTCCTGAATGTCTCCTAGGTAAATAGTGAAATTAAGGCAGAAATGCAGAAGTTCTTTGAAACCAATGAAAACAAAGAGACATTTCTGGGACATAATCTCTGGTAGATGGCTAAAGCAGTGTTAAAAGGGAAATTTATAGCACTAAATGCCCACATCAGAAAGCTGGAAAGATCTCAAATAGACACCCTAACATCACAATTAAAAGAGCTATAGAGGTGAGAGGAAACTAATCCAAAAACTAGCAGAAGACAAGAAATAACTAATATTAGAGAAGAATTGAAGGAGATAGAGACATGGAAAACCCTCCAAAAAAAATCAATGAATCCAAGAAATGGTTTTTTGAAAAACTTAACAAAAATAGTTAGAATGTTAACTGGACTAATAAAGATGAGAGAAGAATCAAGTAGATGCAATAAAAAGTGATAAAGGGGATATCACAACTGACCCCACAGAAATGTGAACTACTATCAGATAATACTATAAACACTGCTACATAAATAAACTAGAAAATCTAGAAGAAATAGATAAATTCCTGGACGCATACAACATACCAAGACTAAATCAGGAAGAAGTCGAATCCCTGAATAGACCAATAACAAGCTCTGAAATTGAGGTAGTAATTAATAGCCTACTAATCAAATAAAAGCCCAGAATCAGATGGATTCATAGCTGAATTCTACCAGAAATACAAAGAGGAGCTGATGCCATTTCTTCTGAAACTATTCCAAGTAATTGAAAAGGAGTGACTCTCCCCTAACTCATTTTATGAAGCCAGCATCATCCTGATACCAAAACCAGGAGGAGACACAACAGAAAAAGAAAACTTCAGGCCAATATCCCTGATGAACATCGATGTGAAAATCCTCAATAAAATATTGGCAAACCAAATTCAGCAGCACATCAAAAAGCTTACTCACCATAATCAAGTCAACTTCATCCCTGGGATGCAAGGCTAGTTCAACATATGCAAATCAATAAATATAATCCAGCGCATAAACAGAACCAAAGACAAAAACCACATGATTATCTCAATAGATGCAGAAAAGGCCTTTGATAAAATTCAACATCCCTTCATGTTAAAAACTCTTGATAAACTGGATATGGACGGAACATATCTCAAAATAATAAGAGCTATTTATGACAAACGCATAGCCAATATCATATTGAATGGGCAAAAGCTGGAAGCATTCTCTTTGAAAACCGGTATAAGACAACAATGTTCTCTCTCATCACTCCTATTCAACACAGTATTGGAGGTTGTGGCCAGGGCAATCAGGCAAGAGAAAGAAATAAAGTGTATTCAAATAGGAAGAGAGGAAATCAAGTTGTGTCGGTTTGCAGATGACATGATTTTATATTTAGAAAACCCCATCTAAGCCCCAAAACTTTTTGAACTGTTAAGCAACTTCAGCAAAGTCTCAGGACACAAAATCAGTGTGCAAAAATCACAAGCATTTCTTTACACCAACAATAGGACAAGAGTGAGCCAAATCATGAATGACCTCCCATTCACAATCGCTACAAAGAGAGTGAAATACCTCGGAATACAGCTAACAAGGGATGTGAAGGACCTCTTCAAGGAGAACTACAAATCACTGCTCAAGGAGATAAGAGAGGTCACAAACAAATGGAGAAACATTCCATTCTTATGGATAGATAGAATCAACGTTGTGAAAATGGCCATATGCCCAAAGTAAAGATACAATGCTATTTCTATCAAGCTACCATTGACATTCTTCACAGAATTAGAAAAAACTATTTTAAATTTCATATGGAATCAAATAAGACCCCATACAGCCAAGAGAATCCTAAGCAAAAACAACAAAGCTGGAGGCATCATGCTATCTGACTTCAAACTATATTACAAGGCTACAGTAACCAAAACAGCATGGTACTGGTACCAAAACAGACATATAGATCAATGGAGCAGAACAGAGACCTCAGAAATAGCAACACATATCTATAACCATCTGATCTTTGACAAACCTGACAAAAATAAGCAATGGGGAAAGGATCTCCTATTCAGTAAATGGTGCTGGAAAAACTGGCTAGTCATATACAGAAAACTGAAACTGGACCCCTTCTTTATGCCTTATATAAAAATTAACTCAAGATGGATTAAAGGCTTAAATGTAAAACCCAAAACCATGAAAACACTAGAAGAAAACCTAGGCAATACCATTCAGGACATAGGCATGGGCAAACACTTCATGACAAAAACGCCAAAAGCAATTGCAAAAAAAGCAAATAATGACAAATGGGATCTAATTAAATTTAAAAACTTCTGCACAGCAAAAGAAACTATCATGAGAGTGAACAGGCAACCTACAGAATGGGAGAAAATTTTTGCAGTCTAACCATCTGACAAATGTCTAACATCCAGAATTTACAAGTAACTTAAACATTATTTCCAAGGAAATAATAAACAACCCCATCAAAAAGTGGGTAAAGGATATTAACAAACACTTCTCAAAAGAAGACATTTATGTGACCAAAAAACATAAGAAAAAAAGCTGAACATCACTATCATCAGAGAAATGCAAATCAAAACTACAATGAGATACCACCTGATGCCAGTCAGAATGGCAATTTTTAAAAGTCAGAAAACAATAGATGCTGGTGAGGCTGTGGAGAAATAAGAACACTTTTACACTGTTGGTGGAAATGAAAATTAGTTTATCCATCGTGGAAGATAGTATGGTGATTTCTCAAGGATATAGGAGCAGAAATACCACTGGACCCAAAACCAAAGGAATATAAATCATTCTACTATAAAGATACATGTACACATATGTTTATTGCAGCACTATTTACAATAGCAAAGACATGGAACCAACCTAAATGCCCATCAATGATAGACTAGACAAAGAAAATGTGGTACATGTACACCATGGAATACTATGCAGCCATAAAAAGGAATGACATCCTGTTCTTTGCAGGGATATGGATGAAGTTGGAAACCATCATCCTCAGCAAACTAACATACGGAAAGAAAACCAAATACCACATGTTCTCATTCATAAGTGGGAGCTGAACATTGAGAACATGGACACAGAGAGGAGAACAACACACTCCAGGGCCTGTTGGGAGGTAGCGGGTAAGGGGAGGGAACTTAGAGGACAGGTCAATAGGTTCAGCAAACCACCATGGCACATGGATAACTATCTAACAAACCTGCACGTTCTGCACATATATCCCTTTTCTTTTTAGAAGAAATAAAATAAAAATCCACAAACCAAGATAAATATTATTTTTATATTATATCCAAATATGCAAGCAATTCTGACAAGTTAATAAATAAAAGACATACTAAACAATGGGGGGAGGAAGGGGGAATAGTTCAATGACAAAGGAAATTCAAAGAAGAGAAAACCCAAACATTGGATAAAAATATTCCCATCGTTTTCCTTGTTGCCTTACAATGCCTTCTAGGACTTACAACAAACACCGGGGTCTGTCTCTAGACTCTCTGCTGTTTCTGTGGTCTACTGCTGATCTCTGCGACTTCATCACAATGTTTTAATACTCTAAACCTGTGCTGTCTGGTGATGGGTCACTACATGGGTCACATAGCTAGAGACTATCTCCTTGATTGTAGAAAGCTCTATTAGCAGCACAGCTTCAATGTGTAAGTCTTTGTATCACTATAATAGAGCACGTCTCTCTCCTTTCTTTCTTTCTCCTCTTTAAAATTGCTTGGGCTCTTTACTTTTCCAAGTAAATTTTAGAATAAGTAATCAGGGAAATGTAAATTAAAACAACAATAATATTCCACTCTATGGCAACAAAAATGAATGCATTACATGCATCAAAATAGAGAGACCTGAACATAATGTGCATGTGTGAGAAGAGCAAGTTGCAAAGTGTGTGTGTGTGTGTGTGTGTGTGTGTGTAGGTGTGTAGGTGTGATGCCATGATACACTTTAGACAAATCTTAAAAACACACCAAAAAGTCATTCTGTTTATTATTCATGGATCATAATAATAGTTAATATATATTAAGCATTTATTTTTTTTCAGGCTCTGCTCCAGACACTTTAAATGTATCAACATTTGATGATTGCACATAGAATTGATTTACTACCCTCTTTCCTATTTGACTGAGGCAGAGCAAAGTTAAGCAACTTCTTCCAGGTTACTCAGCTAGTTGGTGCAGAGTTGGAGCTGAGAGCCAGGCTGGCTTCCAAGTCTGTGCTCATAAGCACGGTGCCATCCTGGATTCAGACCAGACGACACCAGACATGCATAGGGCTGTTTCTAGAAATGGAGAAAATATAATAGAAATGGCCTTTGGGGCTTTACCTTCCATATAATATGTTTTAGAGAGAGAAAAAGAGAGAGAAGGGTCAGGGAGAGAGAAAGAGAATGGGAGAGCCAAAGAAAAGATAGGGGAAAATGTTAAAATTGGTCAGATCAGATTGGCCAGTACATGGGATCTATCACTTTCTGTTTGAGTAAAACATATAATATTTTTAAAATTAATAAATTAAAAAACAATGGGTATATTAATGGGTGACATAAGGCTTCCCAGACTTGCTTTTGCTCTGCAATTTGCTAACTAGACTTCTATGTTGCCAAGAGTCACCCCTCCCGGTTTGCAGAGTGAGATGTGGAAGTTGAAGGGTTTTTGAGGGGCAGCTGAGAGGGACACAGAACCAGGAGAAAGGAGAGACGGCAGGCGAGATTGTTGGGGTACACCAAAGGGAGGAAGCAGCAGCTGCAGGACGAGTGGGGTCATGGATATTTACAAGAGACTTCCAGAAACCCTATAGTGTTTGATGTAACCCCCTCTTCCATTTCCCCAGGAAAGCTTCAGTCAAAGCTACACTACTTTCCATTTCTTCAGCAGTCAGATTATGGTTTTCTTTTGGCACGTGGAGAAAAGTTGAGACTTGCCTCAGAGGGACCATGGCCTGGACAGCTGACCAAGTGGGTGCAGTCATGCTCAGGGTCTATATCCACATAAAGTGACTCTTCTGGGTACTTAGCAGGCCTCTACTGTGGCATCACTGCATCCCAAGGAGGTCTCTTCTTACCCGAGGCTTTCTGTCATCTGATGAGCTGGGTGCTCAGGTTTCATGCCCATGTCACCACGCTCCAGTGGCTGCCAGGTAGCCGCCCCGCCCCAGCATCATGGCAGAGAGGCTCTTTGGCTGTCGCGCTGATGCCCGCTCACCTGTGGGGCTTCTTGCACAATTGCTGTCCTGGGAGCAGACAGGTGGGAGTGGCAAGGTGGGGCCCACACAGGCAGGTCTGGGGAAGCTTAACCATATGAATGGCAGACACCCGCCAGGCCTCCAGGAGCTGGGGAGCTGGGCTGCTGCAGGACCAGCAGGAAGGTGGGAAGGCAGGATAGATAATGGGGTGGTGAAAGGGCCTTTGGAGGGAGGTCCTTGGTGCTTCTTCTGCCTGCTGTGAACAAAGGACCCAGCCCCAGCCTGCTGATTTATGGCTTCTCTTTTGTGAGCTCATCAGTGATTTTGGAGCAGGTTCATAAGAAGCAAATGCCCCGTAAAGGCACAGTCTAGCTCTGGCTCTGCCACAGCCTCTCCTGGGAGCGAAAGGAGGTTTCCCATTCCTGGGGTGTGGTTGGCCTGCACTCCCCTGCACACCAACAGCAGGCCTCATGCCGCTTTGCAGAAGCCAGAGACGGAGCTGCATGGCTCGGCTTCCACACGTGCCAACACTCTGTTTACAAGGCGAGAAGCTCTGGAGGAAAATGATAAGATGTTGTTTTTTAGGATATTTTGCAATTTCATTAAGCCCTGTGAGCCTCACTGAGGAATGCATCACTGTGAAAGCTTCCAGACCTTCCCGGACAGGGATATGGGGCCAGCTGAGAGGTGATACCGCCTGTCATCATTTGTTCTTTCTTCTGCCTGGGCCACCTGCTCCCGGATACCTCTGTACCCAAACTCGAAGCTTTGTCTCATCCTGCAAGAGGCAGGATCATCTAACCCATAGAACACAGACTCTGGGTCAGATGAAATTCGGTGAGGACTTGTCTTAGTTCAGGTCCTCGGTCCTTACGTTTTCTGGGCTTCAATCTATTTGTCAGAATGGAAGCCCTCCCTGCTTTGACGAATTTCTAAAACTGGAAATAAAAGTATTTTCATGTAATTAGTCTTCCTCATTAAATCTGTTGAGGACAATCGATCATACTAGTTAATTTCCAGTTCTTATAGTAGTCCACATATTGTACAATCAACCATGAATTGTTCATATCAGTTTGTTTTATGTAGTCATGATTGATGAAATTATCGTAGATATGCACGTGTTTTTAAAGTCACTTCTGTCTCAAAAACAAATATGTAAAGAAAGAAATGAACTACACACACACACACACACACACACACACACACACACACACACACACATCAAGTAGTACCGTGGCAAAATAAATAGACTCTAGATAGACAGACCTCATTCCCTCTGGTCTTGCTAACATATCTTGACTTTGTGATCTTGGGCAAGTTGATTAACCTCTCTGAATCTGCTTTTGTTTATTTTGGAGACAGTATGCACAGTGGTCAAGGGCTTTGACTCTGGAAGCAGATGATCTAGGTCTGAATCTCAGATCCATTACACATTCACCTATTTGTGCCTCAGTTTCCCCAGCTGTAAAATGCAAATGAGACTAGTACTCATCCCATAGAGATGCTGTGAGGAACAAATGAGCTAATGAAAAGTCACATGACATAAAGGGCTTAAATGGCTGCCCAACACATCGTTATTAAAATGACAGCGAAATGGGAATGATAATGAATAATAATGGAATCTACTTCAGAGGGTTGTGGTGAAGACGAGATGAGATAACGCACGTGAAGCACATAGCTCAGAGCCTGACACCCAGGTGCTGGCTACAATGGGAGCTGTTGTGGCTGTTATTTTTCCTTCGGGGCAAGAAGCAGAGAAGTTGGACTGCGCACAGGTCAGGCTGCACACTCCTGTGGTGTCCTGAGATCCATTCACAATTCTACAGCACCAGGATCTAGGGATATGCGGGGGACGGTGAAGACAGAAGGGTGGGAAGAGAGGTGATAGTGTCCTGGGAGAAGGGTTCAGAGAAGGCCAGGCTCTGGCACAGACAGAAGTTTCAGAGGCCGCAGACAGCAGCTACCTGGAAGGCTGTGCTTAGGCTGCACCCAGTGCAGGACCATTTTGCTGATCTCCCTCCTGCTGCCAAATGTTCTAACCAGAGCTCTTTGATCCGCTGCCAGGCTTTGGGTAATGGAGCCAAGGTGTGTCTGGATTCATGCAAGGCCCTCGGGTGAGGGCCTGTCGATCCCGACAGCCATGCCAGTGCAGGGCCAAGAGAGAATGTCCTGGAAGGGTGGGGATGGGTTGGGCTGCCTGAACCCTCCCACCCCAGGAAGGCAAAAGACATAGATCACCGGCAGCAAGGGGCTGCCAGTTCTGGTGCTTCTACTCTCCACAGCGGCCACAGGAGCCCGCACCAGGAGTGGGAGGAGCAACATTCCAGAAGCTGGTAATGATGCACCTGGGTGGGTCCCCGTGACCACCTAGTACAAACCTCCCATTGCCAGGATGAGAAAGCTAAGGCCGGAAGAGGTCAGGGAATTTTCCCAACGTCCACTTTAAGGGAGGGCAGACCTTTTAGTGACTTTATAGTTTCATTTCTCAACCTTAGCACTGCTGTTATTTGGGGCTACATAATTATTTGTGGTGGGGTCCGTCTCATGTATTATAGGATATTGAGTAGCAACCCTGACCTCGACCTCCTAGATGCCAAAAACACTCGGCAAACAAAAATGGGGTGACCAACAAAAATGTCTCCATGCATGGCCCAGTGTCTCCTGGGTGCAAACTCGGGCCCCAGATGAAAACCAGTCTCTTGGTGAATGGGACGCTAGAGCAACATTAATTGAGGACCAACTGCATCCCAATGGTCTACGCTAGCCATGCACATGCATTATCCTGTTTAACACTGACAACTATCTAGGGAATAAACTTTCTGTTTTCACTTCTATCTATGCAGCTTCTCTCTGCATCGATGCAGAAACTGTGCCTGCCAGAGTAATGATCCAGCCGAGGGCACGTGGCTACAGTTTGCAGAGCTGGACTGAAGAATGGCTGACATAGCCAGCCGCAGTGGCTCATGCCTGTAATCCCAACACTTTAGGAGGCCAAAGCAGGAGGATCACTTGAAGTCATGAGTTCAAGACCAGCCTGAGCAACATGGCAAGACCCCATCTCTATGAAAAATACAATAATAAGCAGGGCATGGTGGCACATGTCTGTAGTCCCAGTTTCTTGGGAAGCTGAGGTAGAAGGATCATTTGAGCCCAGGAGGCAAGACTGCAGTGAGCCATGATTATGCCACTGCACTCCAGCCTGGGCAGCAAAAGGAGACCTTGTCTTAAGAAAAAAAAAAAGAATATAGAATGGATGATATAGACTTTATTGTTTACTGGGTGGTTGTGGTGGGGGCAGGCGTTAGTTCTGTTCTTCTTTCTCTCAATACCCTTACAATGTCCCTGCTTCAAAAGAGATCCCATACTATGCCTGCTACCCCAAGTCCTGAGTCAGAATTCAAAAGCAAATATGGTAGGATGATAAGAGAGAAAGGACTTAGGCAGCAGGAGAGCTGTGATTGGTGGAAGGGGCAGGCAGGAAGAGTTTGGGTTTGGAGACGCTGGTTACTGAGTCAGAACTCCAGCTCTGTCATTGCCTGTGTGACTTTGGGCAAGTTACATGTGAGTGTCGGAGCTTCCATTTCATTTGCTAAATAATTGGGATCATAATACACACACTGCAGAGTTGTTAGGATGTCACGAGAGAATGCACAGAAGTAAGTACTCCCGAATTGAGCTATTATCTACCTCAAAGGATTACTGGAGAAATAGAAAAGGGATATAAAGAACACAGCAAAGATGCTTCATAAAAGGTAATTATTATTATTGTTACCAAAACCCTTTGAAATTGGCTATTCATTTTCTGAAAGCCACTCAAAGATTCTGTTCCTATCGCAGAAGAATTGGATAAATGACTTCTTTGATAAACTAGCTTTTCACCTAGGGGATCTGGTTTACTGATCCTACCCAGATTAAAATGACTGAAAATCAATTTGATTTGACAGCTGTGGAAAAAGTGAAATGCATGTACTAACTGTCAAGCCACGCAGCTCCTCGGTGCGGATACAAAGCAAGGCACAGAAAGGGTCCTGCTCGCTGGGATCTTGCTGCCTGGTCACCCATCACGGCTGATAAGATCTGACCTCCTTCCTACTTCACTGATGCCCCATGGGCCAGCAAATGCCCACCAATGTCCAGGCACTGAGGTTCTCGCCTGTTTCTCTGCTTCTGGGGTCTGGCCTTGCAGACTCACCCCAGACCTGCAAACTCTTTCAAAAGGGTTCTTTGTTCCTATGTAGCATCCATAGCAACCACTCAAAAGGCAGAACTGACTGGGTTCTGAGAGCTACAGCTGCAAGAAAGATGAAGGAAGGTGAAAGGAATCCCGCCACCTGCTCCTTGCCACAAGAATAGATGACTCCAGCCCCTGCTCCCTTTTGACTTCCCCTCCACTGAACCCCCATTTCTGGATTCCCATCCATATTCTTCCAGGTCTCAAATGCTCCAGGCATGTCCAACTGCCAAACTCCTGAAATGATACATCCTCTGAAGTCACAAGGCATAGATCAGGCCACTGGAGGCCTCCTGTGACCCCAGGAAAGGCCCCTGGCCTCCTCAAGCCTCAGTTTCCATGTTTGTCAAGTGGGGAGAAGAAAGCAGCATTAGCACTGTCTGCCTCATGGTGCTACTGTAAGAATCAGGTGGTAGGTTGAAGGCAGAGGGACTTCCTAAGCTGGGTGTGTCTGCAAATGGGAGTTGAGGAGTATTAGCCACGTTCTAGAGCGCTGCGAATGTGCTCCTTGTAGGAGTAGAGACGCTACCTGTGGACCTCATTTTCATTGTCATTTTTCCATGTGTTCTGATTTTGTCCTATTTGCCACAGAGAGGGATGGGGTTCTCACTGGGTCAACTCCACACAGGGCTGTTCTCCCTGAGCTTTTAGCATAAGTAACCCCGGACCCAAGTGAGGAATTTGGGTGTTTAGAGGTCCTCCTTATGGATTTATTTTGAACTAGCTGCTAAAAATAAGCATTAATCATCATGAAATAAGTAAACTGTGGGCTGCCTCCCCTGCAGCCTGCCATATGGAGTTGCTCCTGTTAGAAGCAGCATCTTCTCACAGCAATACCTGCCCCTGGAGAAAGACATCTGCCATTTGCCTTTTTTTATTTGTTTGTTTTATTCTCTCTCTCTCTATCTTTATATACCATCAGCTTCTTTCCTAATCAATAAGCTTCATGGACCATCTACTATTTTCTCAGTTTGAGCTATTCTGCTTATTTTTTTTAAGTACAAACTACCTGGAATGCCTACATACTACTTAGCCTATATTTTAAGCCAGATCCTTCTAAACATGCCCTCCAATGTTGGTGAATATTCATTCAATCAGTTTTATTTACACAAAAAGAGAGGCTTGTTTAATTTATAGGGGTATGTATTGTAACTATCTGTCTCCACCCTAGAAAAAATGCTGTCCTAGACAGCCCTGGACAAGTTGCTCAACTGTGTTCCAAGAAAGTGCTAGTTACTTGTCATTTATTGAGAATACCCTTTGTGTGAAGAAAATGGAAAGCATGCCAGGCATTGCGGTAATATCTTATTTAGTCATCAGCACCTCCTCCAACAGTTACGTAGTCCAACAGTTAGGTATATGTCCCATTTTACAGGTGAGGAAAATGAGAGTAGGAGGGATGAGACAAGTTGCTCAGAACCACAAGCTCATAAGTAAGAGCCAGGGTGCAAATCAAGGCCTTCAATCCACTTTCCAGGAGTCCTGCTGATTAACTCACAACGCTCTCCTACAAAAGGCTTGAGGGCTAGGTGCTGGTATTGTCCTCACTTTACAGAGGAGGGAGTGAGCTCGGAGGGCCTTGGGTGTGATGAGTTGAGTAAGGAGAGATGAAAGATGCTCTCAAACCTCAGCACACAGTGTGGTGGGCGGATAGATTTTCACCGAGTTTGGAAGGTAAGAGTATGGGATGGTTTTACTTAAACTATAGGATGTGGTGTACATGTGAAATAGATCTTTGGTGCCAAGGGTGGGGGCTCCAAGAAATAATCACATCTAGGACCACCCACCCTCTCAGCAACTGAAGAACGCTTTGTGTTTGATTATGCATAAGATTGTTTAATTAATTGCTTTTTATCCCCTGTCACAATATTCCATCTTCACGAAGTGTCTTTCATGTTGGATCTCCAAAACAGGAGTAAAAGCTGTAATTAGTTGTAATGACTGTTGTGTTTTTAATAGTTACCTGCTATAATGTCCATTTGACAGATGAAGGGGCTGAGGCTTTGGGTCAGAGGATGATAGGCTAAATGCGGAGATCCAAGATGGAAGCTAGCCAAGTCCCTTCCACCCTGGAGAGTGGGGGTCCTGGGAGCCCCTCAGGAAGCCTTGATATGTCATAGAACAAGAAATGCCATAGATGGTTTGAGTCTGTCTCCTCCTGCCTTTGGGCAGGGCTCAAGATTCTTCCTGAATTGAGAAAAATAGTCAACTTGCCATGGCATTTTAAATCAGGTATAATTTGTCCATTCCACTATGAAACAAAAGGGGGTTCAAGATTCAATATGCTACTGTTCCATGTACCAACCTCAATTTGCTCATGATTCATGATAAATTCTAAATCACAAACACCTTTTAGAGAGAGAGAGAGAGAGAGAGAGAGAGAGAGAGAGAGTGTGTGTGTGTGTGTGTGTGTATGCAGGGACAGGTAGAGTAGGTTGACGTTTGGGAGGAAAAAATGAAGAGGAACTTTCTCCTATTTCCAACTCTAAAAGAGCAAGATCCTCAATGTAACCCTGTTAGTTAAACAAGAGACACAAAGGATTTGTCCAAAGTCATTACTGGTAAATGACAGAGCCAGGATTCAAACCAAAGGGCTTCTTCTAAAACTACAGCGGTGTGTGCAAATGGGGAAGAGAGGAACCCTGGCTGAGTAGCCATTTTGGGGGAAGTCAGGAAGTGGAAACTCACACTTTGGGAAGAAAAAAACGCCCTCAGCAAAAAAAACAAGGTGTCCTCTTTGGAGCAAACTAATAAGAAAATTTTAATAACCAGATGGTTTGTCATGGGAGGAGATCTATGGTCTCTTGACCTGTCTTCAGTTCAACTCCTAGATATGTACTCTAGAAAAACTCTTATTCACATGCATTGAAAAACATGTACAAGAATATCATACAGTTGTATTAAGTTGGTACAAACATAATGGCGGTTTCTGCCATTACTTTCAATGGCAAAAACCACCATTATGTTTGGACCAAGCTAATACTTGTAAATAAACAAATACACAAAAACTAGGTAACTAGAAATGACCCCAATATCTATCAACAGGACAATGAATAAATGGAATAGAACACTACCTAGCAGGGAAAATAAATGAACTACACACAGGTACATGCACCAACATAAATGAAACCTAGAAATCTAACACAGAGAGGAAAAATCAGGTGATGCCAGATAATATAAAATATGGTGATTTTTACCATTTTTACCAAGTTAAAAACAAGCCACACACATACACTTACAGTTCAGAGATAACTACCTGAAAAATACAACTTTATAAAAAAGCCAGAGAATAGTAAACATAAAATTTAGGATAGTTTAACTTGATGAGCAAAAGAGAAAGGGCTTGGGAGAGAAGGTTCACCGATACTGGTTTATGGTTCTTGAAACATTGTTCTCCAGGTTGCTTATATACAGTTTCGTGACTTACATGTCGATTGCATATACAATTGTGAATGTCTCAGAATACATATTTCAAGAGAGAAGTTTCCTAGACCAAATGGCCCAAAGGCAAACTGTTTTATTCAGTGAAATAGATAAACACGAACCCAAGAAAAGCACAAGGAATATGATATATTTGTGGGGAGTGTTGAGGGGTGTCAGGGGGAGCTTGGGAAGAGGAGAAAAATGAGAAAAAAGTAGGAAAGCTTGGAGAATAATTGTGTGTGTGTGTGTGTGTGTGTATGTGTATGTGTCTTGATTTTATTTCTCCTTTCTTCATAAGATACTTCCAGTTGCTGATGATCTCTTTTTACACCCTGTAAAATATTTGGTTAAGGACTGATGGAAAAAGGGAGAAAATATAGACCCCCCCTCCCCAGGACATAATGCTTGTCCACCATCAGGCTGATGAATGCACAGGTTGGAGGGAGAACTAAACTTGGAGTCAGAGACCCCAGGGCCTCATTCCTACTCGAAAAGTGTGACCAGGTGGGGGTATTCATGCCTTCCAATAAATGGGGCATCTAGTGATAAAATGTACGTGAGATCAAGTTGTAAGCTGTAAAACGTTATGTTTTTATAAAGGTCATGGTGACTTTCACTAGACCCAGGACCTAAATTTGTGTGCTTCTGCAGATAAAGACCCTAGCCTTAATTTGCTGAGTCTATTCTCCATTTCGTACAAGTCCCATTTTGCTATATTTAGACACATCTTTTTCGCTTTGAAAATCAGAGTTTGAAAGAGATGGAAATAATCCTCCCCAAACATTATGACTGAAGCTTGTATCACAAAATATTATAAGGAAAAGTGAAAAGAAAACTGTCTGGATATCACACAGATCTATCAGTGAATATCTTAAAACACTTACGTTTGGATTGTAGGCTTCATGCGATATTGAATTTTTACATGAATTAGACAACCAGTAAGAACACTTTAATAATTAATAATAATAATAATAGCAGTATTGTTTGGTAATGTCAAGAGTGTGCCACACACACACTGAGAAACTCCCTATTTATTTTCAAAGCAGTATTTTCAGGTCACTATCATGACCCATTTGCCAGTGGGGATTGGCAAGCACAGAAAGTTAAACCAACTTGCCCAAGAACACTTAGCAATTAGAAAGTGGCTAGGCTGAGATTTCAACCTCAGTAGGTCTGCAGATAAAGCCACTCACATTATAGCCAGGTCCTGATATGTAATTTCCAAAGATTTAACAGCCAGGAGAATGTGCCAGCCAAGCTGAGAATAACCTTATTTTATGAAGGACTTCAATTTATTTAACACATTCACCTACTCAGAGCAATGGATAAGCATTTGGGAGCAGCCAGCCTTCAGCTCCAGCTCTAAGAAGGGAGGGCCACAAAGCCAGGGGTGGAAGGAAAAAGCGAACCCATCCTGATTCCAACTGCCAAGCCACATAGCTCTGTCCAGAAATCCAGAGCTGCTACTATTGGCACAGGGTGTTCAAAAGCTGATGGGGCCTTAAAGGGAATGGATCTCACATTCTTGCATCCATTGCCTTCCCTCAGCAAGTCCTCTGGGCTGCCTTTGAGCTTATTTCCAGGGCTGCTGCTAAGGGACATGCACCGGTACCCCTCCAAACTAGGCTTGGGCTAAGGCGCTGACCACACCACTTTTTGCTGGGTCCACAGCAGGCAGCCTTGGAAACCGGGACTTCTAGTAGACACCTCATTGATGGGGAAGCTGTAATAGAGAGGAGAAGACGTTGCTAAGGTCAAACAGCCTTCAGGAGGCCAGAAAAGCAGTGGGAGAGCGACCGTCTGCTGTGAAGCTCATGACCTTTATAATACCACATGCAATCCCTACAAGGCAAGGGTTCTAAACTGGGGGAAACTGGGTTCTCAGCCTGGGGAGTTTTGGTCATCATAGCTCTGGTGGGCAGTGCTCCTGATGTCTGGTTTGTAGAGGCCAGAGACGCTGCTCCACATCTTTCAACACATAGGTCAGTCCCTGGCCCCAACACACACACACCACAAAGAACTATCCTCCCCCAAATGTCAGGAGTGCCAAGGTTGAGAAACCTTGGCTACGTTGCTGTTAAAGAAACAGAAATGGGAGAGAGTAAAGTACACCACAGGAAAGGGGGCCTAGTGATAGCAACTCGCCTGTATTTTAAGGACCCAGGCACTGGCCAAACTGACCCTTAGTAAATCTCTCTCATCCTCTATGCAGGATTGTTTGAAATGCCCAGAGACAGCAGATAATACCATTCCCCATCTTATATCTCTTTCACAAGAGGTCTATAGCTTTGAAGAACTGCCAAAGATAGGGAGGTAGAGGCTGGGGGGCAAAGACGGGAGTGGAAGGGATTATTATTATTGTTATTATTATTATTATTATTATTATTATTTTCTAGATACACAGAGTAACTATGGACAGAGCAACTCTGAGAGCACCAGGTTGAATCTTTAGGGGAACACTCTGCTTCCCAAGAATCACATCTCAGTGTCCAAAGAGAACAGGGAAACGTGTCTGTGAAGGGTTAAGTTTGCATCTTCTCTTGCTGGCGTGTCTCCCAGGCTAAATGAAGGCTGTTTCATCTCACATGGATATGAAAGACAAAGTGTGCAGATTGAAAACATCTGTACACCGAGTGAATGGACCACATGTCCACGGTGCCATGCCGGGGTTTAGCTAGATCAGTGCCCTTTTTGTTTGACTTTGGAAGAGCAACACAAATAAATACAGTAGGTTCCGTTTAAACAAAGAACTCTGATCAATAGAGGTTTGTATAGCTTACGACCTCCAACCATAAACAGAAATTTGAGGTAAAAATCCACAAATCCCAGATCAATTACCAGATTATTTACCCTCTTGCACCGCTAATGTTCCAATCTGCCTTGCATATTAAATAGCCAGGGAGGAAAAGGATTTATGTTGCAGAGAAGAGGGAAGCGTGCATGGATTTATTAGCCGTGGTAATCAAAGCGTGTGCCATACGTTTTCTATATAAAACACGGCCGGGGTGTTTGTGCAAATCGGCTAAGATGAATTTTAAATTCCAAGACTTTTCAGCCAATGTTACCAGTAGCTTTAATAATCTTTTTCTATTTTTCAAAGGGGCGTTAACCATCTGCCACAAAACTGTTGCTGCATTGCGGTCTACCATAAACGAAAGTACATGTTTTGCGGGGCTCTTGGATGGGGGTATCAGGAGATAGAGGCTTCAATCCTTGTTATGCTCCTCGGTTGCTGTGAATCTTTGAGAAAATCCCTGCCCTGTGTTGCTCTGGGCTCATTTTCCTAGGTGTAAACTTGGGCTTTTACCCCCAAGCGCTGTGCCTGGTGTTACAAACTAGCACTGTACCTGGGGCAAGTTGTATCATCTTTTGAAGTCTCTGTTTTGTCATCTGTGAAATAGAAAAAAAAAAAAGCATCGCTGTTTACCTGCTGGAATTGTGATTAGAAGTAAGTAAGATGCAACATATATATGCATAGCTCACATCGGGACTACAGGAAGCACTGCTCCCCAGGCAGGAGCTACCGTTGTTCTTCTCATCACCATTATTATCAGTGTTCCTTCTCTGAGGTCCTGAATTTCAGCATATTCATGATGATTTGGAATGGGCCCTCTGAGTCAAGGACTTGGGGGAGCAGCTGGAATGAAGGAATGGAGAACTGTTAGGGAGAGGAGTATGTAGTGCCTCTAGAGAGGGAGGAGGAGAATTTTTTTTTATTAAGTCACCCTGAAGACCCCAGCAAGGAAAGGCCATGGGAGCCTTCAGACCACTCCACGTCCACTCCCACCTATCCACAGAGGTCTTCTGGCTTGGATATTTGTTCATCAGTACCTATAGATATACTCCCTGCAAAGAAATAGCTTGGGCGCCCCACCCATTACAACCCTCTATGGGATGCTGGCATCAGAGAACACAATTTCCACCCCACCCACTACACTGTAAGTCCCCCTGAGGGCTAGGGACCATGGTCATCTCATTCACGTCTGATCTCCAGTCCTTAACTCCATGAGGGGCTCACAGTACATCTCAGTTTACATTTGTCAGACAAATGTGTTCTCTGGGATGCCCAGGAATGTCTCCTTTCTCTATCCCGGATTGTAGACTCCAACCTTCTCCTCTTATAGTCAGACCTCCTCATTACTGCCCGACTCTGGCCTCTCAAGCCAATCATGGAGAAAATGCTAGGATATACCCTATTCTCTGTTTCTCTTCCATACACCCATAATCGTAGGAATGACAGAGAAAGCAATCTGTGCCCAGCCGTGTTGAGAGCTTGACATATATAGACTCATAAATTCACATAGCAACACCATTTTTTCCACATTTTACAAATAGAGGGAATGAGTGCTAAGGAGATTATTCATAGGCTGCAAAGAGGCTGATAGGAATCCACACGAGGTCTGCTTGACTCAACTCTTAGGCCAGTGGCTCTCGAGCTTGGACAGCATCAGAATCACTTGGAAGGCTTGCTAGAACACAGTTTCCTGGGCCCTATTTCAGAATTCCTGATTCAGTGGGTCTAGGGCAAGGCCTGAGAATGTACATTTCCAACAAGTTAGGTAGTGATGCTGCCACTGCTGCTGCCCGGGGATGACTCTTTGAGAAATACTAAAATCATCGTCCAATGGGAGACAAGTTCAATTATTGACTATTTTTGCTTTTTTTCTTCTTGCATTTTGAAAGAACCAAGTTATTTTCTAATCGTGTTCTACAATTCATCCTCAAGTATGACACTAAAAGTGAAATTCTTATTAACCAAGTGTTGTGATCTTCTCCAGAATCAAGGACAGGATAGTGAAGAAATTTCTTGTAACTTAACTAAGAGGTCTAATTATAGCAGAGGTTAACCAACCTTTAAAACAAATAAAGAAATAAATAGCAGAGGTTAGCCAACCTTTAAAAGAAATGCAGTTTCTTGAGTTGTAATTATTCTACATATTATAAAATGTGGAAAGTTATGGGGTGGGGGAAGGAGGACTAGAGGCTTGCATTCCTTAGTAATGAACTACAGAAGTAGTAAAAGCCCAAGTTAGAGTATTTTTTCCAATCTTTTACTCAATAAATATCCTGTCTCCAAAGTATCACAAATTCCAAATTAGCAGTGTGTGGATTCATGAAATCCATTCATTTCTCCATTCATGCATCCCACAAACATTTATTGAAGCCTCCATTCCATGCCAGCCATCTGCTGGGTGCCTGGCCAGGGGAGGGACATGGAGAGTAGGCAGTTCTGGGATGTTGATGTTAAGAGAAATAAGATACAGGCCATATCCTCGAAGAGCTCACAGGACAGTGGAAGGTAAAAGTCATAAAGCAGATGTGTGAGACTGCGCATGTGAGTGGAAAGTTGGATAAGGGGTTTCCAGACAAAGGAAATAGTGTATATTGATGGAAGCTGTAGTGGACTGTGTTGGTGCTACAACCAAATCCTCTGTTCCAGGCCATACCATTCATTCCCTAGTTGCTGTGCTGACTGCTAAGGGCTCCATGTTACCTCTTCTTAGCCAGCTAGAGCCACTTGCCAAGGAGGTCACAATATCCCCCTACCCAGAAGGCAGTCCATTGACTGACTGTTTAACACAGGACTACTTCAGGGTAAGAGTCCTCTCCCAGCTGGACCAATTATTTGATGTAATTCTTACTCCAGAGCTTTTGCTAACATTGAGCTAGAGCTAGACTACAGCGGAGGCCACATACTTGTTTAGTTCCTGCCCTGACCTCTTCTTCTCCGTAGCTTCTTTCCTACTGAAAGCACATCCTCAATAAATCATGTACCTCAACCTAGCTCAGTCTCTGCTTCCACAAAGGAGGTATAGTGGCTAACTGCATGGCCTCTGGAGCCACATATCTGCTTTTGTCATCCTGGGTCTGACACTTGCTAGTTGTAGGATTCCAGGTAAGTTACTCATCCTTGACTAGAGTTACCAATAGGAACCCAATAGAAAAGATGCATATATTTACCAGTAGGTACAGCAGGCAGGTCCCCCAATCCCCATCTTTTCTTTCCCCATCCCTTTTAAGGAGCACCATTGTGTCTATGAACGTGTACACACATGTACACACACACACATAGGCACACAAACCAGCCAAAATAAAAAACAACAGTATCAACCAAGTGGCTTGAGGACCCACCACATGGATGCCCTCTCCCTAAAGACTTAAAATTTAGACTCTGAAGTGCATTCTGAATCTGATCTAGTATTTTGTAACTCTCTGAAATGTCCATCCTGGCCTTCAATCAATGTACTCTCGGATAGGCCTCTAAGACCCATCTGTGTCAGTTTAAAGGCTTTTAGAAACAAGTAGTAAAAACAGCCGGGCATGGTGGCTCACGCCTGTAATCCCAGCACTTTGGGGGGCCGAGGTGGGCGGATCACGAGGTCAGGAGATTGAGACCATCTTTGCTAAAATGGTGAAACCCCGTCACTATTAAAACAATACAAAAAATTAGCCAGGCATGGTGGCAGGCGCCTGTAGTCCCAGCTAGGCGGGAGGCTGAGACAGGAGAATGGCATGAACCCAGGAGGCGGAGCTTGCAGTGAGAGGAGATGCGTCACTGCACTCCAACCTGGGCGACAGAGCGATACTCCATCTCAAAAAAAATACAAAAATAAAAAAATAAAAACAAACTAGCTTAAGCAACAGGATAAGACATTTTTTTGGTATCACACATACTGTCCAGAACTAGGGCAGATTCCAGGACTAGCTGATTCAGTGGTCAATGATGTCAGCAAACCCTTGGACTTTTTTCCATTTTTCTACACTGTTATCACCAGTGTTGGCATGTGTTACCCTCACGACGTGACAATGAGGAGCACTGAACTTCTGTGTTCCCACTTGTGAGCTACAGTCCTTTCTTTTCATCTTTGTGACCTATCCTAGGTCATGTGTCCACTCTGAACCAATAACAGTTAGCAAGAAAATGCCATGGTCTGCTCAGATTAAACAAATCAAGGCTTGCCCCTAGAGCTGGGGATGGACAGGAGGCAATACAGCAGCTTGACCGAGAAGCCAGAACACAGGGACTCAAATCATGCCTGTGACACTTACTAGTTATATGGCTTTGGACATATCATTGATTTATCTGTTTCCTTATCTGTATAATAGATATAGCAAGATGCCAACTTTGCAGGGTTGTTCTGATGATTAAATGAGTTAATAGATGCCAGGCACTGTGAACACTACTTGGCCATGCACATGGCATGCACAAATGTTAGCTGTCACACTATTGTGTTGTGTCTGAACAAAACTGGGTGCTGACCCTGCAATCCCATTACTGGGTATATACCCAAAGGGTTGTGAATCATTCTACCATAAAGACACATGCACACGTATGTTTATTGCAGCACTATTTACAATAGCAAAGACTTGGAATCAACCCAAATGCCCATCAATGATAGCCTGGATAAAGAAAATGTGGCACATATACACCATGGAATACTACGCAGCCATAAAAAGAATGAGTTTATGTCCTTTTCAGGGACATGGATGAAGCTGGAAACCATCATCCTCAGAAAAATAACACAGGAACAGAAAACCAAACACCACATGTTCTCACTCATGAGTGGGAGTTGAACGATGAGAACACATGGAGACAGGGAGGGAAACATCACACACTGGGCCTGTCGGGAGGTGGGGGGCAAGGGGAGGGAGAGCATTAGGACAAACACCCAGTGAGTGTGGGGCTTAAAATCTAGATGACGGGTTGACAAGTGCAACAAATCACCATGGCACATGTATACCTATGTAACAAACCTGCACATTCAACACATGTATCCCAGAACTTAAAGTAATATAATAATAATTTTTAAAACCCTGGGTGCCAATAGGAAAGACAGGACAGCACATGTTAGCTAGGTGACTGGCAGTGTCTGCTGTGCTATCTCCTGTTCAGCTCAGCATTCTGAGTCCAAACATCCTGACCATGTGGATAAGGTTTAAAAACCACTTTGTTTCTGAGATGGTTCTTGGCATTCAAAGTACCACCAAGCATTTGGAAATTGTAGCCTTGAGCCCTATTCTCAGTAATATTATCTCTCACCTGAGCTCCACCTGTAGCCCATCATTACGTTTCTCTTGAGTTTGGGTGGGGGTGTCAGCTCCAGGAGACGCTACCTCATAACAGGGGTGCCGGGACCCACCTGTCTGCTCGTCTTTCAGGGATGTGCCACCATGAAGAGGTTGTACTGGGCAGGCCCGGTTTGGTTTCGGAATCTATGAGAAGACAGACTGAGCTAATCATATGGTGCCATGATAGGCCCTGAAGAGAGAAACCCTTTCACTCTGGAGCTGTAGAGGCAGGAGTCAGCATCAGGCTGCCCCAGAAGAATGTTAGAGACAAGAAAAGTCAGGACTGATTAATTATGGAGATAAAAGTATCAAGAGATGGTGGAAGTACTTCCTGGTGAGGCTGTTTGTAATGCCCAGTTTAGTTCACTGTCCGTAGCAATCCTCAAGCTGGGGAACTGTGCATGGGGACACTGGAATGGGTTTGAGATGGTTGCTGAATTCCTTACTAATATGCGTGTGTATGTGTGCCTAGGTATCTGGACTTTGCTAGTAGAAAGAAAGGCTTCCAAGGGAATCTCAAATTTGGGATGTCCAAAAGAGGTTGAAATCCACCGCACTGGAGTGATCTCCCTACATAAGGAAATTAACCACCTCACTTCTGTGTTCATTTATAGATGACTTCTCACCTTCAACAAGGATATGTTAGCAAGTTAGGTATCTCAGGTCCAATAACCCACCAACCAGAAGTCAAGGAAGCTCACTGCTAGGCACCAACATGGGTCTATGTTTTGCATAAGGGAGAATATTAGTGAGACACCTGATTTATGTGGCCACCCAGAGTCCCGTTTCTCACTCAGGAAGGCTCAGGATTCTACCCACCAATCACCTGGAATAGCTACTCAGGTGTGGTTGCCTGGGCATCAGAATCCCTTACCAGCTCACACCCAGATAAATACAGAGATGGATAGTGCATATTTAGGAAATTTATTAGTAATTTGGCACAGTAATTTTATAACTACCTAATCTAATAGTTTTTAAATGGGACTTGTATTTTGTATGTCTTGTAGGTTTCATTTTTTTCTAATTATGTTGGTTGTATTTTATAAAATTATTATTAGTCTAAAGTGCATACAAAATTGTTTTTTAAAAAAACTAGTCTTTATATAGTTTGGGAAGGATTAACCCAAGGAATCTTCACCAGCTTCCGGGTTCCCACTCCCACATCTGTTGGCCGCTGTGTGGGGGACAGCGGATAGATGAGCCTGAAGTAGAAATGCAAAAGTGAAATTTCTTTAAAGGCTCCTATTAACTTGAAAAGTCATAGAACTTGCACCTCATTCTAAAATATATCAAGTTTTGTTTTAATATAAAAATCAAGGTTTTTTTTTTCATTTGTTTATTTTCCTTCAAGATGTCAAATAAAATTTTAACTCCAAGAAGATGCACAAAGAGTTGTTAGTTAGTTGGTTAGCTACCTAGTTAGTTAGTTAGTTAGTTAGTTAATTACTTTTGCCCTGCAGTTTTAAGTGCCTTTAGAGACATCACCATATCCTCCTGGGGAATGGCAGTATTTGTTATTTTGTGAAACAGCTTTGCAGAAGATATACAACAGCATTTAGGTCTCAATTTCAGATTTAAAAGTAACTTATACTCTTATAATATAGCAGTCAGTGTAGCCTTAATATATAAGAGCAAACTCTTATATAGCGTTTATTATGTGCTAGGGAATGTTATAGGCGCCTCTTCTACATCAGCTCATATAGTCCTGAAAGCACTCCTTTGAGACAGGTGCTATTAATATTATTGCCATTTTATAGGTGCAATACTGATGCACAGGGATGCTAACTCTCTTGCCCAAGGTCGCACAACTAGTAAGTAGGTGGTAGAGCTCAGATTTCCACCCAAGCAGCCTGGGTCCTGTTCTTGCTTAGACACTGGACTGAACTTCCTGTAGCCTTCCAAATGGGGCAATCTCAGAGGCTGTGTCAATTCAATAAACTACTAGCTGCATGAAGATAATGCATTTGACTGAGGACCAAAGACTTATAGGGAAGCCACAGTTACACAAGGTTCTATGCTAGACTCTGCTTGGATTAAATTGATTAGGTTCTGAAAATGCAAAATAACTTTTAATGCACATTTTGCTCCACATTCTGCTACCTAAGTGATAGTCTCGAGTTGAGTTGAAGTGGAGAAGAATTGTGTTTGGGACTGTCCAGTTCAAGGCACCCTGGCTAGAGCAATTTGCTGGAAAATTTGGGGGCAATTTTATAGCCACAAGTAGACCCCATCAATTCCACTACATTTTTTGGCCATGCCTTATTTAGTCATGGCTGTAAAGATTCAGCCTTTGTGAATTATCCACACGCCAACCCACATCAGCATTCGATTTGGTGTTTCACGCATCCCATTTGGTTTTGAAATTAGTTGAAGAGGATGCTATTTAGGGGCCATGTGAAAAAATATATAATCTGTCTTGTGCTTACGAAAAAAAAAATTGCTGTGTTCTGATTAACTACACGTGACGTTGAGATATATCCCTGTGAAAATGACCTCCATTTGCAGCCTGATTTTGATTTGCAGGCTGTGGAATTAAATTCCACCTCATTGGTTTTATGTTTCTCTCATCGTTTGTCCATTCATTCACCAAATATTTATTGAGCACCGACTATAGCCAGACCCAATGCTAGGTGCTTGTGTGGAAGAAGAGGCGGAGACTACTCAATGATGAATAAGACACAGTCTCTGCCCTTGTGAAGTTCATGGTTTTGTTAGAAAGACAGATGTATACCCACATAATGATAGTACAGGGTATGTACAAATACCAGGCCAACACCTATCACAGATCCCAAATTAATTCATTGTCTAATAGCTTGGTTACTTTGGTTAAGGAAAATACCAGTTTACACCGCCTGCGAGTTAGTAACTGAACTATTATTTATTATTTGTCTACCCTGAAAATGGAAATAATTGGATGCCTGTAAGGCTGACTTCAGGATGTTGAGTACAAGTGGTAACATTTGTCTACTGGATATACTCATGTCAGAAACAAAGCCAATAAGCAAAAACCAGGAAGCATTTCTCTAATGCACCTGCATTTACCCCATTTGCCCCCAACTTCACAAAACAGTTCTATATCTATAACAGAATTGCCCTGTGGCAACAGTCTCTGAAGATGCGCATTCTCATCTAGGGAGAAGTTAAGTGACTTGTCTAAGGCCTCCCAGCTAGCTGACAGTAGAAGAGAGCCCCTGAACCAAGTCTTCTTCTTCCAAGAGCTGTGTCCTTTCTGGTTCGTCGTGCCATCCTAATCATTTATTGAACACCTACTGTACATTCAGTGTTAGACTCACTGTATGATTGGACGGCATGATTTTAATATCCAGATGCTGAGTCTTCTAGCTCACCTGGCCAGTCATTTTATGAATATTGGTTAAGAGGCTACTCTATACCCAAGACAGGAGTGGCCGTTACATTACCACTCGTGATGAACCCATTAAGGAAAAGCAGAAGCTTCCAGAGTCAGCTCTCTGTGGTGCACTCAGAGCGCTTCCTTGCCTTCCCGGCCTCACAACTTTAATGTTTTCCTTCATTTATTAACCCAAATGGTTCTCTGGAGCCATGGGGGATGGTCAAACAAGATAAAATAAAACAAAGAAACACCAACTTTATTTTTTTCCCTTTTTTTGTTACTGGTTTTGACTTAAATGGAAAACTCAACTCAGCTTTTTGAAAGTCAGAGTGGCCTTTGTGTTTGGAAATTAACTTTTTACATCCCCCAGGGGGTAGTTATTACTCACTGGATACTTTTAAATTTAAATGTGATCAATTAATTGATGGTAAAAATTATATTATGTAAATGCAAATTCAGAATTGAGTTTGGTGTTCACAGTGGCCTGAAAACATTTTAAAAGGTCAGGTTAGGCCTGAGGAAATTGGAAGTTTTAGTTCCTGCTATTAAAAAAGAGAAAAAAAGAACAAAAGAAAGAAAAAATGAGTTTGCAACAAACTCAGTAATGAAGACCAGAATTGTTTTTTTCTTTTCTTTTTGACAATGTTATCACAATCTGTTATCGCAATCTAACTGTACCATAGAAACTTCAATGTAAAGGAATCAGGCGAGCTTTTTTGTTCAACTCTTTTTGTTAGAAATCCTACTCTACAAGCCTTATCAAGCTTATAAAGCTCATAAACACTGGAACCCCAAACAACTTCAGAAGATAGAAAGACAAAATCTGGGAGAGAAAAAAAATAAAAAAGAATGGTGATAAAATGAAATTGAAGAGGGTTACACAAAAGACTCTGGAGCCATTAATTTTTATAGCTGATGCAGCTACTAATATTTTATGAGGTTTGGAAATATGAGTATAAAAAGCACCCTAATATCTGCCCTTGCTCTCTTTCTGTTGTTGTTGTGATACAAAGATAAGCCCCTCGTATTTGTACCTTGAAGATGGCCTTATTACAGTTAAATATTCTAATGGCAGAAAATGTTCTGTTTCATTGGAATCTTTCCAAGTCAATGTTTTCATTTTTGTTTAGTTTGATTTTCCACCTTTTCCAATGGAAATTCATGGACTCCTTTATATGCCATTTCTTTCCCATGTTCTTTTTTTTTTTAAATTTCTTTCTTTTAACTTATCAGATCTTATTTCCAGTTAAATCGCAGCAGGGTTTATGTTTACCAGCTTTCCTGGACCGTACTGTGTGCGATGTCTCCATTTAAATGTAGATTTTGACTTTACACTGGGGAGGTAGGTGAGAACCTTTCTGCTGCAGAATTAACATCAAGGTGAAAATATAAACTCAAAATAGATGCTATGTTTCCATAAGTAAAGCTGCGTAAGTCCAGTTTGAGTATTCTGAGCCATTTATTCACAAGTTCCCTTGTACTCCACAGGGGAAAACATTGTACAAGTCAGATCTATATATTTATTGAGGCCACAACACAAAACTTTAGGTCAAGGAAATCAAATGCTGAAGGGTAGCCCAGAAACTATTATAGACACTCATCCAAATGCAGCCCCATGACCTTTGGAATTAATGATAAATAGGACTAAGAGGACTAACTGTTCACATCTCTTTTCCTTGTTCAGGAGCCAGTTGCACTATGAAGAAATGGAATACAAAATATATACTCTAAATAAAGCTTAATCAAGTGCAGAAAATAATGCATTTTGAATCATAGCCCCAACCCACACACATTTTTTTTAGATTAACTGTGGTAGATATCTATGAAATTCATTTTAAAGACAAAAAAAATAACATTTTGCCCTCTGCCTTTTGCCCCATTTTATTGATAGGCCATTAAAGAGGGCAGGGAGAGAAATTAAGTATCCATATTTACATCTAGATAACTTATACAGTGTTTTTTCTCAGCTATTCATGGACCAACCCTATTCCCAAATGATGTAGATGTGGAGCTTTTAGCACCATCCAAATAACTTAGTGAAAAAAGTATGTAACTTTGTTGAGAGCTCTCCCAAAAACCTGCACCATTGAGCCTATAAGTAAAATTGTCCTTATAGAAGCATATATTTTGATTGAGTTTATCAAAAACGTAGTGCCCTACTTCTCCTAATGCCTCAAGTAGAACCCTAATCATTACATGGGGAAATGTTTTCCAACCTAACTTATAAAGGATATTAGTCCATTGTCATGGTCAAAACCATGTGGTCTAAAACCACTGTGTGTCCTCTGGACTCCAGTTTGCCCATTTGTAAGCTGAGAATAATAGTAGTACTTATACCATGAGCTATTTGAAGAATAATGTCATTTAATGCAGGAAAAGGGTTGAGAACAGTGTCTGGTACAGATAAACACCCAATAAATATTGGATATCCACTCACACATACACATGGATATGTGTAGATACAGAATTCTCTCTTGAAGACTTCAGGAGCCAGAGAGAAAGGAGTGGCTCTAACTAAAGTCAAGTATCATTTACTTTTCTGGAAATCTCGATTATAGGGATGGGGAAGAACTTCCACAAACTGTAGGCTAGTGATGACTAAATGGTAGGAAAGCAAGTTCAAAAGCAGCAGACCCTGGCATAAACAGGGGAGGAAGAAGACAAAAAGATTTTAAAGAGGGCCCCCAGGTGCCTGACTTAGCTCACAGGCTCCAGGATCTCTGGATAAATTCAGGGCTAAAAAACTGAAGATGCCCTTACCACTTTGACAGCATGACCAAGAATGCCATCCTTTGCACCTCATCTGGTCTAAATACTTAGTTTACAAATGCATGTTGCTCAGTATCATGTGTTATAGATGCTTTATGTTTATTCAAGAACTCAGTTTCCAGACATGCGGTTTACCGCAATAGACAGCTGTTGATACTCTGATCCCATGAGCATTATAATATGTTTTAAAATTGCGACACTTTTAAACCAGATGTTCTACATAAATTGTACGCAGGGGGAAAAAAGAGAGAAAAAAAAGAAAGAAAGGGGAGAAGGAAAAAGAGGACAGGCAGATCTGTCAGTTGGCAAAACACCGGAGTTCCTCAAGCTTACAGAAAATTCACAGCAAAACTAAAGTGAACCCCGTAAAGCTTGTTCTGGGTTTTCTTCTGCAGAAAAGATTAAAGGAAAATTGTTTTAGCAGAAAGAAAGCTCCATCCTCAGGAAAGACAAGCAAGGGAACAGGAGCTAAGGGAAGGTCAGCCCCTGGCTCTGCTGTGGTTCTGAGGTTCTTGTCTCCAGCTGTTTTCCAGGATACGCAGGGTATGCACTGAGTACTTCACTGGTTCCTAATCTCTTCTGAGGTCCTATGTGTATTGCTCAATTTTACAAACAGCCTCTCCACTTCTCTCCCAAGAGTTCCTTTCAGTTGGAACAGAGGCTTGTAGGGTGCATCATTGTAGGTATATGTTGTGCAGTCATGTTGTTAAGAGGGGGCCCTCTGGCCTTAGACTACCTGGGCTCTAATCCTGACTCCATCTCTCAGTGAGTGCCCATGGGTATATTACTTCATCTAAGTCTCCGATGTCTCCCTCCATAAAATGGGACCGTGATGTCAGCTTCCTAATAAGGAAGCAGAAGCATTTAGCATAGCGCTTGATGAACTTTGAACATTTCATATATTCTAGATACTTTATATGTAAGACCTTTTTCCCAATTCAAACTACTTCAGGCTAACTTGCTTTGAGAGGAATTTGGCATTTTTACTTCTTCTCTGGAATAACTGTAAAATTTCGAGTATCCTCAAGTCATTCCTGGAAGTCATGATTCCACCCAATTGTAAATGACCAGTTTGGAGAGAAGTGGAGTGGTAGCATGCGGTAATGGAAAGGCGGCACCATCAGACAGATCTGGGTTCTCACCCAGGATCTGCACTTTGCAAGCTATGTGGCCCTGTTCAACAGCCTCAGCTGGTCAGGCCCTGACTTTCCACTTGAATTCTTAGGAATACCTTTTCATCTCAGAGAGGGTGTGAAATTAAAAGGAACCAATTCAGGTTAAGTGTCTTGCATACAGTAGACATTCAATCAGTTTTATTTCTCTTATTACATCATCTATATGGCTCCTGAAAATAGGTTTTTGTATATTTATCAAATAACTTCTGCCCAAGTACAGAATTTATCAAATTATATTTCTATTTGCTCATATACCTCCTCTGCAAAAAAAAATCAATAAAATAAACAAATGCAAACAAAAATAATAACAAAGCAAAAGCATCTGAGCAAAATAAAACAAAAGCTTTAATAGGTGTACACTGATCCCTGCTTACCTCTCCAGTCCAATCTCATGATTCCACCCCATCCCAACCTCCGACTCAGCCACCCTGAAATGAGCCACCTCTGTCAAAACATCTCCATCTCCTTCACCCTTGGTCTTTGCACTTCCTGTCACATTTTGGCCTCACACACTTTTCACCGTTCATTTCTCAGCTTAGACTTCAGTTCTAGAAAGGTTTCTCCAATATTCGGCTCATTCCTTTGTGTTCTCTTAATACTTAGTTCTTACCCTCATCCCAGCCCCAAGTTCACTCTTTTCCCATTTAGTTGTCTCTCTTGTTGGACTAGAAAACATTTGAATGCAGGGGTAGTGTCCTGTTCACCATGTTACCTTAGTATCCAGCACAATTCTGTTCCTAGAGAATTGAATAAATAGTTGGTGAAGGTATAAATACATAAGTGTGCAGATTGAGGGTTGGATGGATAGGTGGGTGGATGAGTGGGTAAATTAATGATAAGAGGGAATGGATGGATAGATGGATGATTGGATAGATAAGTGGATAGATGGATGGATGGATGGATAGATGGATGGATGAGTGGATGGATGAATGGATGGATAGATGGGTAGATGGATGGATGAACGGATGGATCAATAGATGAGTAGATGGATGAATGCATGGGTGGATGGATGGATGGATGGATGGATGGATGGATGGATGGATGGATGGCTGAATGGATGGATAAATGAGTGAGTGCATGGATCAGTGGATGGATAGACGGATGGGTGGATGAATGAATGGATGGATAGATAAATGACTAGATGAATGGATGGACAGTAGATGGATGGAAAGTAGGTGAATGAATGGATGGGTGCATGCAAGTATGGGTAGATGGATGAATGGATGGCTACATGGGTATATGGATGCATCAATGAATCACTTAGGACTGGAAAAGTGAGTCTCTGACATCAGCTACATTCTCTGCAGTTTAGTTGTAAGGTCTGCCAGCTGAATGTGGCCAGGAAATCAACGATGATAGTGAATTGACTATGTGATCATATCTTTTCTTTGTGGTAACTTTATCTTTCTGGTAAGTTCTGAAGTCCCCCGTGTGGCCTACTAGGCTGTCACAGGTCAGCTTTGTTTACTTCTCCAGCCTCATTTCACATACTGGCTGTCTTTTTCTCTGTGCTGCAAGCTGGATAACATTATCCATGCTCCTCTTCATCTGTGAGGTCTCCTTGACTACCATCTCTTAGCCATATCCTTCTTCCACTTTTGCCCACCTGACTCTGACTCATCCTTTTGGGCTGAGCTTCAGTGTAGCTCCTCTAAGTGAGTTTTTCTTGACCTGCAACCACATTCTCTCTAAGTCTCCAAACTGAGTCAGGCCTCTCTGTTGTTTGTGCTTACACCCGCTTCTCATGCTCAACATAGCAGTTATCACAATTCTAATTATGTGGGAATTGGTGTGATTATTGGTTTAACGTCTGCCTCCTCAACTGCAGTGTGAACTTGAAGGGCCAAATTGGTAGTATTCACTGCTGTAATCCCAGGGCAATTCTGGGGTCTGGCAGAGTATGTGCTTAAGAAATAACTCTTATCATTGAAATTAATATTTCAGGAGTAGGGGCCCATGAATCCCGTAATACTGTTTCTAAAATGCAGAACTGGTAGTAGGTGGCATGAATTAATATAAACATACCAGTAGTTTATAGCACACGTCCACCTGGTCAGTCAAATGTGATTGGTTAGTCACGGGGATGGCTAATACATGAAATATGAAATCTCAGATTTCATATTAGTTTTTCAAAGAGGTCCACAATAGATCTCCACCTTGGAAAAATGAAGTGAAGATCCACCGCTCTGGAGTCTGAGAAGAGCCCATATTATGAAAGATTCTTGAAAACTATCAGGACCCCTGTCCATAGTCCTAGACAATGTTGAGGTTTGTGTTTTCCATCTGTGCCAGATTCCCCCTGACACAAGCATCCTTCACAGCTGTATGTTACACATGAAGAATATTCTGGGTCACTTGAAGTCATCAATGATTCATGCCTGTGGAATCAATCTGTCACCAAGAAAGACATACATGGAACAGAGCAATGTGCATAACAGATTCCCTCCTTCAGGGGAGAAACTCTCCAAAATGTATGGGGGAGAAACAGACCTTAGTGGTCCACAGGACAGATGTGAACATCAACCTCAGCCGTCACCAGGGTGTCAGGAGGAAGGAGAAGAGAGGGAGAACCAAGCAGCTAGCTCCTTTTAGAATGAGAGTATGCAACCCTAGGGTGACTAGATATCCGGTCACACAAGTCACAGAAAAGAGTCAATGACAATAAGGCAGCAGGTGTTGTTTACTATGTGCCAGACACTGTGCTCAGGGTTTGCCAGGCATTCTTTATCCACTATTTACTTAAATTCTTACAACCACCCAGTGAAGGTTGGTACTGTTATTATGCCCCTTTGTGTAGGATCAAACAGAGCCTTCCTTCTTTTAATAATGGGGAAATAGAAGCAGGATGAGATTAAAGGTCTTGCCAAAGGCTACATAGCTACTAAGTAAGTAGCAAGACATAATTTGAATCCATTTCTGTGCAATACTAAAGCCTATGATCTTTCTTCTGTCTGCTATTATGTCTTGACCCATGCCAAAGTTTCTGAAACTCAGAGAAAAAGGAAAGCTTTCTGGCAACTCAGCAAAGGCAATTATGAACAAACCCAGACTGTGCTTGGTAAATGCATATGTCTGGCTGGAGTGGACCGTGAGTGTTGGGGAGGAAAGTCAAGCAGGTTAGAAAAGGCTGACTTGGTCATGGAGCATCTCAATACTTAGAGATGAGCTCTAGCTTCCATTCTCTTTGCAACATGGAGCCCGTGACCCGTTCTGAGTAGTAGTATAGTTTGTTAAGAATTCTTTTTTGGATTGAATTGTTGGAAGAGGGCGGAGGCAGGGAAGCCAGCCAGAAGGCTGTGCAACGACTTATTTGAGTAGCCCCAGACTCATCTTGTTATCCTTTCACAGAGAAACCCCTGTAATTGCCCAAGACATTGGCACCAACTCCTCACCAAGACATTCAAGGCCATCTCCCTCTTTAGCATTTTCTAATGGCTCTCCCACCACTTGACACTTTAGACCACTGATCTTCTAAGTGTTCTGATTAGCTATATCCCTGCCCAACTGAAGAGCTTCATACAAGCTGTCCCCTTTCCTCTAAAATACTCTCAAGGTTCTTTAGAGGACCAACTCTTATCTGTCTTATGAATCCTTCCAGCTGCAACATCAGCTCTGCTTCCTCTTTGGGCATCTTTCTGACCCTTCCCTTCCGGATGACCCTCTTCTATGTGTACCTGCAATATCTTGACTTTTGTTTTCACCTCATTTATCATCACTGTATTAGTTAATGAAATAAGCATGCAGTTACCTCATTAACCTCCCACCACCCCATCGCTCTCTCTCTCTGTATTTCTTGAAGCTTTATGATGTCAAGGATGATGTCTCTCTTTTACATTGTCATGTCATCTCTGCTTAGCACAATATTTGTTTAAAGAATGGATGAATGTGGTTAGAATTCAGAATGCTCAACCTGAAATTGTGGAGTGGGAAGAAGTGGGTTTTGATTGGGATGAAGTGGGTTTTGATCAGGCTGAGTGAAAAGAGGAAGGATATTGAGTCTGGGCTTGGAGCACAGCCTCTTATTCCACAGTCAGCTATGGTCAGCTGCCAATCTCAGCAGCAGGAAGTAGAAACATAGTGATTAGCAATTAATTCACTCATTAAACTAGCCAATTATATGAAAGGGAGAAAGAAACACCCATGGCATGTTGCTAGCAGAAGACACCTCCAATCACAACTACAGCCATGTCTATATGCTTTTTGGTCTCTTGTCTATCTTAACTGACATAGTGAGCCATGTCGATAGCTCCATATTTTTGTGGTAGGAGGAGGCATGTATGAGTTAATAACAACATGAAACAGCCAAATTGTCTCTTCCCAAATGTCCAAATGAAGAGACACTTTCAAATCCAATGGAGGAGAACAACATTTCTTGAGTTGTTGCACGATAAAAAAAAAAAAAAAAAAAAAATCTGTCTGTTACATTTGCATTCGAATGGTGAAATGACTGGCTATAAATTTTAAGTGTAACATTTTGTTTCTCTGAGGGCATTTTACACAATGTCCCACTGTCTTCTAGTATTGAATTATCACTCACATAAAGTCTGAAACCAGTCTAATTTTTCTCTCCTTATAGGTGACTTAACTGGATTGTCACAAGCTTCTCAGTTTTTCTTTGCAACTTGAGAACTATGCCAAGATATGTCTTAGTATTGGTTAATTTCTACCAGTTTTTCCTGGAGCACATTATGCTCTCTCTTAAATTATATCTTTGAATTTTTTTCTATTTTATTTACAGTGATGGATCCTTGCTTTAGACATACAATTGTGCTATGTTTAATCTTTTTTTGTCTTCCACAGTCATTAATAAATTTCTAATCTCTTTTAATTATTTCAAACTGTAAATTCATAAGTTATTGTATTTTAGGAAAACATTCTTGATATATGCCATTAAATATGTCTTCTAAATTTTTCTCAATTCCTTAGTATAGTTTACGTATATCAGCTATACATATTCTTGACATACATCAGTTATGTCAAATATGCTTGTATTACTTTATTCTGTTGCTGTCATTTTATCTTGAATCCCTCTTAATTTTTGCCTCTTATTATTATTTTATCTTATTTATTTATTTATTTTGAGACAGAGTCTTGTTCTGTTGCTCAGGCTGGAGTGCAGTGGTGAGATTTAGGCCTGGCTAATCTTTTGTATAATATATTTAGTAGAAAAGGGGTTTCACCATGTTGGCAAGGCTGGTCTCAAACTCCTTCCCTTAAGTGATATGCTTGCCTCAGCCTCCCAACCTGCTGGGATTGCGGGTGTTACCCACCATGCCCAGCCTATTATTACATTTTAATCACTTGTCTCAAGTCAGTCTTTCTGTTCCTAATTATTTGTCAGCAATTCTTCCTTTAGTGGCTTACAAATTAGTTTCCAAAGGTATTGACTTCTATAAAGGCTTTTTATTTTTCTCAGCTTTCCTGAGTTTGGCCATCTCATTTCTCATCTGTTTCTACTATTTTATCGTTTATGTCTCAAGCCCTTATAGGTCTGTTTTGAGGTCATTCTTTGCTTAATCTCTTGGAACAGTTGACTAAGTGTGTATAGTTACTAATGCCTGGTTCCCTTGAGACAACCTTCTCACTGGGTCACATTGCTTGAGAACGTCCTAACACAAGATGCTGTTGTCTTGATTTACCACTCAGGGAATGGGGAGTTGGCAGGATTTGGATAGAAATAATATGCTCAATGACACAATCAGGCCTGCCATTGGCCAAGACATGTACTAGAGGCTTCCTGAATGGATACACCTAGACCAGCAGCACCAACACCACCTGAAAGTTGTTAGAAATGCAGATTCCCAGGTTCCATCCTGCCAGACCCACAATATCCAAGTCTGCATTTTAACAAGATTGTCAGGCGATTTAGGTGCACATTAAGGTCTGTGAAGCCCTGTCCTAGGACACTACCACAGCAAAGATACTGCTTTAGAGTTCATTCACTCCTTTCCTAATGTCTTGTAAAAACGGTTTTTACCTACACTCTGTGAAGAATGTCTTAGAAAGACAACTCTCAACTGAGAAGGCCCCTGACTATATTTGAAGCTCCAGAATTGGTTGATATTTTTCAAAGAGTGAACACTTGTGAGCTGAGATTTACTGCCTATTTGAAGGGGAGAATGGCTGCCTGAGTGAACATGCTGATCAATAATTCAAATTAAGAAATCCCATTTTTAACACTCACACCACACCAAAATGACGGCAGGGCCCATGTTGTAATTATTACAAACTTCAGCTATTAGAGATTCCACTCTGATTCCTGTAGCCAAGAAAAGAGAAAGATGAGAAAAACCACTCTGCTTCTCTTAAGAGATTTTGCTACATTAAGACATGACCAATGGTTGGTATTATCCCTGCAGAAATCTTTCACTGTGGGTTGTATCATACTTTTAAAAAGTATGTACTGGGTCTTCTTTAATGAAGATGAAGGCACTGGGTTGAGAGTAGAATATGAAGCTCACAAACACAAGAGACTGTTTCCTGAAGATCCAAATATATCTAACATCCTAAATGGGGTTTTGAGGCGCTCAGCTCTCTTGAGCTGTGATTTGTTTTCTGAAAGGACAGTTCAAGAGAACATGGCTTTGCAGGGCACCATGAGAAATGTGAGTTACATAAAAGAAAATGCTTCCTCACAGCATAAGGCAGAAATCAATGAGAGGTTTGTCTATGAGTGCCTCAGCTTCAGGAATGTCTTTATACACCTAATGGATGGCCAGGTACATCAGAAGGATATTCTCACTGTAGGCTGAAGGATACAGTTGATGACCTTCAGAGGTATTTACCGATTTTTCTGAATTGTAGCTATGTGACAAAACCAAAATATTTTCTAAATTTTTTTTAAAAGCATAAATCTGTGGTTCAATGCTTGTAGCACAAAATTCAGAGTGTTGATTCCACTGGCTTCAATACCCTTTTCAGTGGAAGTGGAGAAATTGTCCATCAAAGTAGAGTGTCCTGTTGGTATCTTAGGGTTCACTGCTTCCCAACCTTCAATCCAATTTCGCTTTCTTGATTCACACTAGATCCTCATACTAGATTAGGGTCCAAGTAGTGCCCACATTTTTAAAAGTGAGATGATATAAAAGTGGGAACATTATATAATTGAGGACCAAGTATGCTTCAATCCAATTAAAATGAAATTGGACCATCCTTTAGGATGGTCTTCTGATCAGTTAAAAAGAAATCGGATTGAAGGTTGGAAAGCATACTAGATCCTCAAGTATACAATGTTCCCATTTTTGTATCATCTCACTTTTAAAAATGTAGGCACTACTTGGATGAAAACCTTCAGTTCTCTTAAGGGACTTGGCGGCAGATACTGTTATTATCCTATTTTATGGATAAGATAAATGAGGTTCAGAGAAACTAAGTCACCTCCTCAAGATAACTTGCCTCAACTTCTAAAAGTCAGAACTTGAACCCAAGTAATTTGACTCCAGATTCAGAGCTTTTAGTCACTACGTGAAGCTGCCCCTCAGCTAACAGTATTGAGTGCCAGGCGCTGTCCTGTGTTTTTACATTGATAAGAATAGAACATACAGGTGCTGAGAAGGTCTAGAGTGGAGGTGGAGGAAAAGTCTTGAGAGTAGCCCTTGAAGAAAGTTAGGAGCCCAGATAGGCATAAAAGGCACAAAGCACCATTATCCAATATCCTGTCATAGTAGTAGTTAGATGTAGTTAGATACCACACCTAAGCCGGCCGTATTCGTATTCTGCATATCATGAGGAATGCTTTCATCTGCAAGTAACAGAACACTTGATTCCAGAGGTACACACACATGAAGATTTAGTGTTTCCTTGTTGCATGAAGTCCAGAGGTAGGTAGTGTCCAGCATTAGTCTAATATAATGGTTCTTAACCAGGGATAAACACCTCATCCCTACAGGACATTTGGCAATGCCTGGATGCACTTTTGTTTGTCACAACTGGGGGATACATGTTTTAGTTGTTGCTAAATGCTACTGGCATCTAGTGGGTAAAGTTCAGGGATGCTGCTAAACATTCCACAAGGAACAGGACAGCTCTCCAGAACAAGAATCACCTGGCCCAAATCTCAATAGGGCTAAGGCTGAGAAATCTGGATCCAGTAGTGAATATTTATCAAGGCCTATCCCTCTGCATTTCTCTTGGCCTTTGCCTCATGGCCTCAGATGGGCTGCTGGATCACATCCTTATTCCAGACCAGAAGATAATGGATGAGAGAAAAGCTGCCAACCATGTCTTTGTCTTTTCTATTTTTCAGAAGAAAAAAAATGTGCCGTCTCAGAACCCTGAGAAGACTCCACTTCTACATGATGGCCGAGACCACGCTCCCCGCATAGAGAATTTGGGATGGGCAAAGTCCTGCACAGGATCTTGCTGTCCCAAACAAACTCAGGGTCTCCTAGCAAGGAAGAAGAGTCCTGAGCATCCCACAATTACTGTGTGCCATGTCAGGCCAATGTGTTAACTGCTATTTTTCATGAATGCAGGTGGTTCTTTTTCCGACCAGTCCTGCAGAAGCCTTACAAAGTGCAGTGACCACACCCACTTTAATGGTGTTAAAGCAGGCTCCTAAGTCTGCCAGCACCTCTCTACCAGCATCCTCCCAAAGAGAATGTTTTTAAAGTGCCTTTTCCCATTGATAAATCGTCTGACCAGAGACTGATTGAATTATTTATCTGAACTCTGAAAATCAGGATGGTTTATTCTCAGTGCGGCTGCGGTCCAATTTTAGAAAATGTATTTGTGGAGCAATAAATAACAATATTACTCCCAGCCTCATTTTATTGCTGTTTAAGTCATTCATTCAACAAATATGTAGTGGGCTCTGATCATGAGCACTAGGCTTGCGTACAAATTATACATCTGGTAAAACTTCTAGAGTATAAGCTTTTTGAGAGCAGGAATTGTATTATCCTAATATTCATCATGATATCGCCAGAGCCAAGCACATCAAATGGCTCATGGTTAGATTGAAATGTATTTATTAAATGAATGCATGCATGCAGCATTATCTTCATGGGGATTATAATCTAGTTAAGGGTGGTTGTGGCTACAGAAAGTGCATATGATAATGACATACTTTTTTTTTTTTCTTTTTGAGACAGAGTCTTGCTCTGTCACCAGGCTGGAGTGCAGTGGTGCCATCTCAGCTCACTGCAACCTCTGCCTCCTAAGTTCAAGCGATTCTCCTGCCTCGGCCTCCCAAGTAGCTGGGATTACAGCCACACACCACCATACCCAGCTAATTTATGTGTTTTTAGTAGAGATGGGGTTTCACCATGTTGGCCAGGATGGTCTCGATCTCCTGACCTTGTGATCTGCCCACCTTGGCATCCCAAAGTGTTGGGTTTGCAGGCATGAGCCACCATACCCGGCCATATTGCATTAACATTTTAAGAACATATGTATAATTTCATTTAAAAAGATAAACAATTCATTATAAGATTTTCACATTTCCTCCAAGTTCTACCAACTTGTGAGCCTATGATTTGGGTTGAATATTTCTGACTTGAATAAATATCAAGATATGCTTTCTTTCGGAGGTTTCACCACATACCAGAGACAGAGGAGAAAAGAAATGTACGATATGCAGACTGCCCTCAGGTATTTTACAGAGGCTACCTCTGTGGGTAGATCAGAGGAGTTTCTTGCTGCCAGCAAATGTGCTTCCATTTCTTCTACTTCCCGCCCTCCCACCTCACCCTTTTCAGCCTCCACATTCTGGCATGGCATTATCCAGGAAGCTGTAACCTCCTTACTGACAGCTGAAGGTGGGAGACAGCCTGGATTTCTCACACAAAGCTCCCCCCTGGGGATGCTTTTATGACGTCCTTGGTTGGGGCAGCTTCTGTGGAGGAGGGAACCATAATTCTCTCCAGATTAAGAAGCAATTTGCAGGTGTGAGGAAGGCTCCCTTGCCAGGGATGAATTCACCAAGTGAATGACTCATGACTCAGATCCAGCCTGGTCCCTTCATAAAGTTCCTTGAGGACCAAGGGGCCTAGAGAAGAACTGCTATCACTCCCCACCCCTGTATATGCTTCTATCAGCACACTGATGAGACTGTGGCACTGGGGTTTATCAGGTCCATGTCTCGCTGTTATTTGTGAGCTCTTTTGTTCATGTGTTCATTCAACCCATATTTATTGAGCACCTATGACGTATTTGGTGTGCACGACGTGGAACGAGACAAACACAGGAGTCCCTCTTCTGATGAGTATTATATGCAGGAAGGGAAGACAGTGAATGAAATACTCGATTGTACTAAAGGGCAGTTGGAAACAGAGGTGCACACTTGGATGACAATGTGCTCTGGGGATGCTTAACAATAGGTCTGGCGTATGGACCAACTAAGGGTAGGCTCCACAAGAAACATGTGAGCCGAGGACAGAAAAATCATGACAAAGGCTGTCTTACTATCTGTCTTACTATCTGTCTTGTGTCTCTAGAGCCCAGTACGATACCTGGAACAAAAAAATAAATGTGTGTTAACAGGACTAAATAAACGGCTCTCCCGCCGAGGTGTCTTCTGGATCCTGCTCCAGAAGGTGGAGCTGAGACCTTCGCCATTCCCTCTTCTGCAACTGGAGGCCTCCTCACCCACCTTGTCATGCACGCCATTCCGCAACCTCTGTGGTGATGATATTTTGCAATCACAAAGTGGATCATGTCACCCCTGCACAAATCTCCCTGTGCTTCCCCACAGCAGGTAGGGAAAGCTATCTATTGAGATCTCTATTTCCACAACTTAGATCTTCTTCTGGATTCCTGAATTCGTCACACATTCTTTCTATTGCAACTTTGAACCTGCTCTTCTCTTTGCCCTATGTCCTTTCCATTTTTCTTCACCCAGTGAATGCCCTTGCATTCTTTCAGAGCCAAAACATAGAAATCCTTTGGGTTATGTTTTTCTCAACTCACCTCATCATAGGTAGGCTCCCTGAGGATTGCGTCATGACTGTTCACCAACCTTGCATCTCCACTAGACTGTGGGAGCCTTCTTCGAGAATGCAGGCATTATTTTAAGAACCTTGTTTCCCCAGCACTCTGTCTAAAAGGCCATAGGGACTCAATGAGTATTTCTAAAATAAATTGGGCATTTTTCACTGCCTTCCAGGAATATTCACTATAAGACACAAAATAGTAACCTTTTCGTTTTCTAAAAGAGATAGTTACCATTGCAAGCAAATCTTACTATTATCTATGAAATGCAGAAAATATTTTTTATCAGCAGCATTTGGCTTTTGTTTATACTTTTGATGCTGTACTTCAAAATGAATAATCAATGTGGCAGTGCCCATGCCAAGTCTTCTTGCCTAGAGAAGATCTTCCAGGTGTCTTTGAAGATCACCAAGGCAAACAAACACATTTCAAGAGCACCTTATAGACGGTTCCCCTTTGCCTCCCAAAAGGGCATCTGTAGTAGAAAGCTCTTGCCAAAGGCTTTATTCTCCAACATTCTGCTAGAAAACTGAAGTAGGAGCAGTTGCTTTGCCCTTCTGAGTGACTTTGTAAAGAAGATAGCTGTAAGTTCACAGAAATAAGCAAGCCCCAACCTCACTACTGAACTAGTTTGGGACAGCCCTAGAGAAAAGATCCCCAGAAAATGCATCAATTAATTTGGATATTTTCTTTATTGGTTATCAAGAAATGATATTCAGTGTATATATACTGTACTGAGTATCACTGTGATCACTTTGCAAAGCCAATTTATCATCGCCATTTGTACCTTCAGTGGAAGGATACTGTCACTGCTGAGCCCAAAGCTGTAATGAACTTAAACTTTACAATAGGTACAGGAAATTAAGCAGTGTCATTTCAGAATATGCTATCCTATTCATCAAGTTAATACCAGGGTTCCATGGACAGGATGTTCAGGGGTTGATACATCTTTTGAAGCATGTAGTGACTCAACAAAAATAACTTTGATAATTTATATAATTGACCATATATGATACGTATTTGCCTGAAGTTTCCAGCAAGGCAGCAAAGAAGTTGTTTTTGTTTCTGATTTTAAACCCACTCCAGCTTCATCAGAGAGTTATGTGCAAGCAGAACTGTTACCTATTTCAAGTGGCAATTCAGAATGTTTTCAAAATGTTTTCCCATGAAATTAGAAAGAAAGAATTATTATTTGATGCTAAGATCACTATTTTTTCCTACTTTTAGACAACAGCCTTAAGAAAACTTAAGAATATTGGTGAATTGGGATTAGGGGGACAAGAGACTTTCTCTCACTAGTGTTGTGTCTTAGTCATTTTTAATGCCCCAGGTCTCAGGACCATCATCCATAAAATGAAAAGATCAGATTGAAAGGTCTTAGAGTCTCACTTCCACTCTACCTAACATGATTATATTTCAAATGAGGGTAATTACGAGATAAAAAGTTACGGGTTGAATAACATAACTTCCATGCACACCATGCTTTCATCCCTTGTGAGGAAGGATAAAAGTCGAGCCCAGTTAACTCAGCCAAGGACTCTCTCAACACTATAAGAAAGAGTGAGAAATGTCTATTCAGATCTTTTGTCCATTTTTTTTGATTGGATAATTACATTGTTTTTCCTATAGAGTTGTTTGAGCTCCTTATATATTCTGGTTATTAGTCCCTTGTCAGATGAGCAGTTTGCAAATATTTTTTCCCATTCTGTGGGATATCTCTTAATTTTGTTGGTTGTTTGCTTTGAGGGGATGGATACCCCATTCTCCATGATATGATCATTTCACATTGCATGCCTGTGTCAAAATCTCTCATGTACCCCATAAATATATATACCTACTGTTTACCTATACAAATTTTTAAAAATTAAAGCAAAAAGAGAGCTTCTAAAATATGAGTGAGAGTTGCAGGAAATGACGAGGGAGAAGAGCTGTCTCTAGTTTGAAAGCACTAGGCTGGGGCTAGAAGGCTTGAATTTGAGTTTTGATGTCCCCTTAACTCTTTGTATCAGCTTTGGTTGCTTTAGCCATCAAAAAGGGATCAATCACCTCCATCCTCCTTGTCTTGGGATGGGGGAGGTGCTATGAGCATTAAATGATGTAACAGACCCGAGAGAGCTAAACCAAAAATGACAATCAATTGTACACATGTTAAGCATTATCACATTTATTAAGCTACAAGCTCCACTGACTGTTTATGCCAGAGTTTACCACGGTGGGTTTTTTTGGTAGATATTTGCTGAATGAAATAATAAACATATTTCTTCCAAAATCCGATCACTATTGTGTGAAGAAGACTGTTGGCTGTGATTTGGGGATGAGTTCTCCTGAGGATGGTGAGGAGAAAAACAGGATGTAAGAGTCAATCCACATGCAGGGGTGGCAGCACAGGGTGCTTTGGGGAGTATAGTCCTTCAATCCCCCAGAACGGTAATTCTTCCCAAGCTACCCACAATAACCATGCCAGCTATGTAAAACCAGTGTGCTTGTTACGCGAGCACTGCTTCTTGGCTTTTCTAGTGCTTCTACAATAATCGCTCTATGACCCCTGAGTTGCTCCTGCAAAATTCTGAATCTGCCAGTCCCCATAGGGTAGTAGTCCCCTTCCTATTACTCAGTGATGGATCAAGGAGCCTGCCATGAAATCTTCCTGGTCTTCTTTCAAGAAAGTAGAGATGGGAGTACATAGTGGAGGCCCCCTAGGATCTGAACTGAAGAAGCTCTGTGATAAGAAACAGAAGAGTGAGGAACTCCTCATTTACCTACAGCATTCAAGTCACAACTCTAGGGGCATTCCCTTGACTTAAGCAGTACTTTCGCTTTACGCTGGGCTACCTGTAGCATTCATTTTGTGGTTATTGTCCGAGATAGAAGGGAGGAGTTATTTTGAGTCTAAGGAAGGAGGTGGCATCACTCAGACACCACCAGATCACCACCATTTCATAAAAGGCTTCGGCATTCCCTGTGGGAGCTCCCTCTGGACTGTGATCCTGTGTGAGGAGAGACCCCAGTTCCTCATCATGGTAAAGACCCAAAAGCAAAGCCAAAGAGGAGGAAATGACTGTGGGTCATATTCAGAGTGGAGTACAAACAAGCTGCCCTTACCCAAAATGCTACACATTGCTAAGACAAACATAGCGTTGTATCTTTTTAGAACCTTAAAACCACACATGTGTTGCTGTTGAAAGACCAAATACATGGTGACCAGAAGGCATTTCTATGCCTATTTCTTTGCGACCTGATCCAATCCAAGATAAAAAATGAAATAATATTTATCATCATCATGTTCACATGAGAACACCTACTTTGAGTACTTGGTGCAAGCCAGGCCATTATAGGTACTTTACTGGCATTGCCAATGAGCCTTGCAACAATCCTGAAAAGCAGATATCACTATCATTTTACAGATGAGAAAACTGAGGCTCATTTTGAAACACGGTTTCTCAGCCTTAGCATGACTAATATTCTGGGCTGGTTAATTCTTTGTGTTGCAGGCTGTGTTCATTGTAGGATGTTTAGCAGCATTCCTGGCCTCCATCCAAGACTCTGGGAATGAGTTTCTACTTTTGCTGTTGATGTAAACACCAACCATTTTGTATGAAAATTACACTTTAATAAAGCTATTAAACAAAGAAGCAAACAAACAAACAAAAGTCACTAATCAGGTAGCAGTCTTGATCTTTGACAGACAGAGCGGGTTGAGTCTACACTGTGTTGAAAAAATGTAGCAATCAGTATTAGGTAATTAACCCAGTGACTGGTTTTTTGTAAATTTTGAGCCAAATTTTGCCTTATTATGTTAGGCTCTTGCTAACTGAGATTTATATACTTAAACACTTAAAGAGAATATCAAATACTAGAGTGATCATTTTCATCAAATTCCAAGAATTCGTCCAGTCTGATTCTGCTGGTGATAATGTTAATAATGTATCTTTTAAGAGTTC